>NC_134082.1:172359007-172662037 GCF_000715075.1 Nicotiana tabacum | reverse complement strand
TCATTTATCAATTACTAATATATTTGACGTCAATTATGCTCTCTCATGTTTCAATAGAATTAGAGTAGGCAAATATATCAGTTGATTAGATTAGAATTGGTAAGCATAATTGGTAAAGATTAAGTTTGAGAGAATTACATACCGACATTGTTGATTCCGGGTGCCATGTATAGCATTTTTTCAAACAGGTCATGGGTGTAAAAATAAGAAGGAAGAGAGGTCTTAAAGATATGGAGAAGTACAAAGAAAGCGGAAGAGACGGAGGAGTACGAGAAAGTGAAAGAGATGGAGGAGTACAGAGAAACTAGAAGAAAATAGATAGTAAAGAATCGGTGTGAAGACACGGCTGTGCATCTGAAGAGGTTTGTGTATTTTGAGGGTTTATTTGTTATTCGCGCGGAGGGAGTATCACTTTTAAAATGCTAACTGCTAAGTAAGTGTAGAAGCAGGAATTGGGATTTGCTGCTGAATGGGAGCGCCGCGTCATCGGGCTTAGGGCCCTCAATTATACAGATATATAGATTATGAGCATTAACTCAACTTATTCATTATTTTTCGATGACTTGTAATTACTGAGTCAATACTAAAATTTTATAATAGTTGAGTTAATTCTGTAACTGCTAGTTTAATTCATGTGTTAATTTTGTAATTAATGAATTAACTCCATAATTGATGAGATAATTCCATTACCGTTGGTCTGTTGATCTTCTTGTCCGGAGCAAAAGACTTCCGGAGTACTCGGTCACCTCCCCAGGGACGCATGATGGTTACCTCTGGAATAACACACTTGATTTCGATTCAACAACTTAGTTGTATTTTTTTAGCTGACCTTTCGGTTTGACCTGGAGCTTACTATGATATATTTGCCACGTGTCCTCTATCAAGTGGGTCACATATTAGGTCATATTCTTACCAATACAGTTATAAGAGCTGCCGTTGAATCCTCGTTCCTAAAAAAACATGAATCGGAGAAATTGCATTTTGTTTGACTCAAAAGATAGTAAAACTTTTTTAAACAAATCAATCAAAGATGATGGGGTAAATCTCAGTTGAATATAATAATCTCTAGAAAGAATAATAGATAAAAGAGAAGATGGTCGTTAAGTTACTTTTCATTCAAGATTGATAATCTTTTTTAGAGTTCACCCCTGTTACAAGGTTATTGTTTCCCTTTTATACTAAGAGAGAGACTCTTCTAAATTGTAAAAGACAAAATACAAGGAATATTCGACGGAATATTCCTGATATTCCCTAATGGGCTTACACTATTACAAGAGTCGTACGGTCTTTTCTTTGCCTTAAGGTCGTCTCCCTTGGGACGTCGACTCAAAGAGACCCTGTCGTTTGTCGTACTCGTCGTTGGTCGTGGTCGGTCAAATTTGGACACATATAGTTAGTTCCTCCGCTTGTCGAGGTTGCAACCGGGTGTGACCTCGATGAGCGGATTTCATGCGTTCTTATGGAGAAATTTGATCCGTTGAAATGTTACGACGTGGCCAACAAGGGACGATCAACTTGTTCAGCAAGACGTCGAGTGATACACTTTACCGGGAAATGATGTCAGCTTCACGTGCATCATCATCACGCAGGTTTTCGAGGCAGGAATTGACAGCTTAATCCTTCAATTATTGAGCTGCTTTGTGACCTGCCGCCTTGATTCTGGCGCCACCCAACCCTATAAATAGGTGAAGGGTTTGTTTTCTTGAAATTTTTTAGCCATTTCACTCTTGAGAACTTCTTTCACTCTTCCTAATTTGCTCTCGTATCCTTCTGTTTCTTCTTACGCTCTTCATTCGAAGCTTCTTCTTCCTTCTTCCTTTTGTGTTGATATTCCTTTGAACGATATTATGCCGAGGTCTCGTCGTTCTCGTGAAGAGGTTCCTGAAGCCACCTCGTTGTCCATGGCGCCCCCTCTGGCGGCGAAGATACGGTGGTAGAAGAGGGTGACAGCCTTCCTACGGTGGAGGAGTTACTACCAAGGCATCCCTTATCCCGTAGTGACTTCCTCAAAGACCCTCCTACTCTGGACCCCGTATTTTCTAAGACGGAGCAAGTCCATATCGACGTTCTTCGTGTAAAGTATGGCATTCCTGCTCATGTAGAAATGGTTCCGGCGGGGAGAGATTACGTGGATGTCCACAATCCTGGGTACTGCGCTTTCTATGAGTACCCTTTTATGATCGGCTATACTCTTCCTCTCTTCCTCTTAGAGGAAGAATTCTGTAGGTTCTACCAAGTTTGTCTAGCACAACTTTCGCCATATACGATCAAGATACTTCTGATGGTGACCAAGTATGCAGAGTTGGCGGAGTGTAACGTTTCTATCCACCACCTTTTGCACCTGTTCACACCCGGCTTCCACAAGGGTACCATGGTGCATTTGTGGCTTCGTGGCACGAAAGGGTTGGTGGTCGGGACAGATGACTGGGCAAGCCGCAAGTTTTGGCACAAGTACTTCGTTGTCATAACCGAACATGTCGTTTTTTATTCCGCTAGGTTCCTGGAGCGATGGAATGAGACTCGTAAGTGTCACCGCTCATTTTACTTTTCCTTCGTTTGTATTCATTCTAAAGTTTGTTTCCTGTTTGCAGCTCTGGGACGTCCGCCTCGCCCTATTGCGGATATCAAGGGTTAGGTAGCTCGTCTGTTGCCTTATGCAGTCGAGACTCGTGATTGAACCGCCTTCGTGAAGCGTTACGGCCCTAGAGTCTCTTCTGGTAAATATTTTCCTTACCGCTTCGTTGACCGTACGACCTTGTATATTAATACGACCCTTTGTGATGACAGGTCTTGGAGCTTCCAGGCAAAGGGCGTTAGTCCCTGCGTTTCAACAGGCCGTTGCTGTCGCAGACGCGCAATTTGTTTTGAGTGAGTCTGTTCGAGAGGGCCATCCTCAACCTATTCAATTAGAAGATCCCTCTCGAGTCATGGTCATGAGGGAAGAGTCTTATTTAGTACCGGCTTCACATCCTTTGGACGAGTCCTCTAACGGGGACGAACCACTATTGAGAAAAAGGAGAAGGATGGAGCTTGGGAAGGGCATGGCCGTGGACGGTGACAGAAGCAGGACGTCTAGACAGCACCTGTGCCCACTTTTATGGCTGATGCTATCTTGTCGGGGAGGTCTCGCCGAGTGGAAGGAGCTTACCCAGGAGCCGGCTCTGTGCGCTCAGCTGAGGGCAGTGCATCATCCAATGTTGGAGGTCGTTGTATTGAGGATGGCGGCTCAGGCTCAGATGTCGACCCAGAGGATGTCAATGAGTTCGTGGGTCGCCATACTCATGTAGAGATCAGAATAGAAGGGTCTAATCGTCATATAGTCGTTCCGGGGGACTACAACTTGCTACTAAACTGCGAGCAAGTGGCATCTGCTCTAGCTCCTCTATGTGCTGCCCATGAGAACTAGGTGCTTAAGGCGATGAGCGACGTGGAGTTGTCTCAGAAAGTCGCCAGTATGGCTTTGCAGGTAGGTGCCTTTCCTCCCCTTTTCATCGTTGGGTTTGTGTGGTGATCGTCGTTCTGCATTTTATTTCTAACTTCTCCCCTTTTTTGCCAGACCCTCATCATGGAGATTGAGCGAGAGCATAGAGAGAGGAAAAGGATGGGCCTTTATGAGAAGATGTCGTCCAAATATCAACAGTATTGTGCTAAGCATCGTGTGATGGCCGAAATTTATCATCAGGACCCTGAGTTTCAGTTGTTTCGTGAGGGGCTCAAACAGCGGGAGGACCAACTAGAGCGTAAGATCGAAGAGTTGAAGGAGCGGGATGAGGATCTCATGAAGGCTATTGCTCGCAATAGTGAGCTCGAGGCTTCTCTTAAGGTAAATGACGACGAACTTGAGTTGAGTAGGGGTGATGGCCAAAAATGCTGACTTGCAGGCAAAGGTGGTCGGTTTGACCGTTGAGTTGAATACGAAGGCATCAGAGGTAGAGGGGCTTAAGGGCGAGCTGAGCGTCGGCACTAATAAGTTGGCAGCAGCTATTTTTGGAACCGCATCTTTAGAGAATGCCCTCCGCATTTGCAAGTAGGAGATGGCTGAATAGAAGGAGGCCTCTAATCGTAAGGTTGCAGGGCTTAAGGGGCGTATCAAAGAACTGGAGGCGGAGCTGGCTGCGTTAAATGGACAAATGGCCTTGCTGAGGGTGGAGGATGCAAGTCGATGTTCTCAGCCTTTTACGTCTCGTGCCTCAGCCGATCCGGTCATACCCCATCGTTTATATGAGTTGTGGGTCCACACAGAGGCTCGGCTTGATGTGTATAAGGCTTTTCACTCCAAGGGAAGGGCTACTAAGGCGGAGCTTCAAGCCGTGCACACCAAAGCTCGTGCAGCTCGTGAGGCATGCGAGTACGACCCCCTCACGCCTTATGGGGATGACATCAACTCTGATGATGCGAACCACCTTACTTCGGATTCGTGGTACGAATATGCTTACCCCATCGGGGATAATGTGTAGGCTTTATTTGTACTTGCTTTTGTTTTGGGGTTTTTGCGGGGGGCATACTTGAGTCCGTTTATAAAGGCAAGTGTAAATAATATTTTGATGTAATGTAAAATTTATTTCGTCGATTTGTTCTTTCTTGCATTTATCGAACCCATGTTATCATTGATGGCCTTGGCCATTGGGATGTTGCTTCGAACTATCGTCAAAGTAGGATCCCGTCGTAGTTTGAATGAGGTCGAACTCATGTTATTGTCGATGGCCTTGGCCATTGGGATGTTGCTTCGAACTGTTGTCGAAGTAGGATCCTGTCGTAGTTCGAGCGAGGTCGAACTCATGTTAATGTCGATGGTGTAAGCACGTGATTTTTGCCCTATGAAAGAATTACTCCCAAAAAATTCAAAAAATAAAATGATTTTCCTTGATGTGCAATTTTGTGATATTTTGTGATATTTTTGAGTAATTATTTGCATATTTGTCTGTGCATGTTTATTTGTTAAATTAATAAAAATACAAAAATATGTCGCATTTTGCATGTAGGATTTAATTCTACAATTGTTAGTAATTAAGTTTGTTTTACAAAAAAAAATAAAAAAAATAGGCATCTTTTGCATTTTTAGCATTTAATGTCCAAATATACAATTTTATGCTTAATTATTACTTAATTATTCGTTAATTGTTATTGGGAGTTAATTTGCGCTTTTATAACTTAATTTAGTCTTAATAATAATTTAAGGAGTTTTAGAATTTAGTTTTAGAAAAATAAAAGAAGAAAGGAGAGCAAAAATATAAAGAAAGTCGGAATTGGGCCTCTTCTTCAATTTCAAGCCACAGGCCCAAAAAATGGCCCAACCTTCCCTATGACCCGGTCCATTCCAAACCGGGTCGACCCAGTCCAGTACCAACAACCCAACTCCCCCTCTTCATTTTCATTTTTCATTTCTACAAAAAAAAAAAAAAAAAAAAAACCTAGACTAAACTCATCCCCCCCTCTTTCTCTCTTCTCCTTCTTCTCCAAAAGAGCTCAAAGCCCCTCCCATGGCTGCCCCTCTCTCATTCCCTTCATCCCCATGCCACACACACAACCACGTCGACAACACACACACAACCATGGCGACGTAACACACACACACCCGCGACTTTACCAACATGAACGACTCCTCCTTCCTCCTCATCGCGTCCAGCCGCTGCTGTTGCTGCTCACGTAGCTATTTCTGCATTGTTGCTTCATCTTCAGCTGCTACATCCAGTCGTCGACAACGAACGGTTCGTCGACCTCCAGCAGCCCCCGCACGTTCAAAGAAGTTCATGACTGTTTCTGCTTCATCTTCCTCGTCATGCTGCTCATCGCCATCACTGTTTCTACCATAGCTGCTACTGCTTCAGTTTTCTTCTTCACCTCCAGCTGCTGCTGCTTCGGTGTTCAACCTCAAGCCCCCGAGCTGCCTCGTCAACGACCAGCTGCTGTTGCGTTCATCTTCCATGGCTGACTCCATTGTTGCTGCTTCTGCTACGACCAAACGTTGCTGCCTCATCGCTTAAAATCAACCGGAAAACATACAAAATTTTCGGGCAGATTTGAGTTATTTTAGTTTCGAAGCTTCCGGGCAGATTTGTTTCCGTTCAAGTTCGTCATTGTTTCGATCCGGTTAGTGGGTTTTTGAGTTTCGTTTTTGTCCGTAATTTGTTTGATATTTTTCGGATCCAAAATCGATAAATTTTCAATTTTTGTTCGTTGTTCATCGTTTTGTTAAATTTTTAGTTTGTTCATGTGTTTTGCTGGTTTAATTTTCAGATTCAAATGAAAATTTAATTAATTGTTTTTCAATTTCTTTCATGTTAATTTTATTTTTGTAAAAAGGAATTGTTAGTTTAAGTTTAATATTGTTAGATTTAGTTTAAATCGCTTGAATCCGTCATGTTTTGGTTGTTTAAAATAGATTTAATTCATGTTCATTTTGTTTGAAGTTCGTTTTTAATTCAGTGATTTAATGAGAAGTTATGTTTTGGTTTTTAATTTTTTGAATCATGTATCTTTGTTATAATTTTATTGGAGTTAGTTAAAAAAAAGATCAATTGATTATTTGAAGTTTAGTGATTTGAATATGTTTATTTGTTTTGTTTAAGCTTAATTCGAAATTGAATAAAACTTGCTTGTTATTGTTGTTGAAACTTTTTATTTATGTTCATAATTTGTTTGATTGTTCTTGAATCCGAAATTAGTATAAGTTTGATTTTCTTGTTTGTTGTTTATCATTTATGATTATTTCTTTAGTTTGCTTCATGATCTTGTTTAGTTTTAATATAGAAATTGTTGGTTGTAATGTTGTTAGATTTAATTTTAAGTTCAAATGATTATTGAATTTAGAAATCTGAATATACTTGTTTGTTGTTGTTGTTGTTGAATCTGAAAGTAGGTTTGTTTGTTGTTAAAAATATTGTTCAATCAAGATAATTTTAGTTGTTCTTTGTTGTTCATCATTTAGTTTGAATTTGTTGTTGAAAATTGTTTAGAAATTGGTCATATTTGTGGTATTTTGGTTGAAATTGATTAGGTGAATTGGTTATAGCTGATGGGGGTAGTTTGGTAAATTGCAGTACGTTCAGGGGTAAAATGGTAATTGCAATAAGGTCGGAGGGGTAGTTTGGGAATTGAACATTTTTAATAATTCTTTATGTTAAGCATGAGGGACAAAATGTAATGGAGTGTGGGTGATATAATTGTTTATGTTAGGCATGGGAGACAAGACATAATGGGTTGGGAATAATTATTTAGTTTAATATAGTGGGGAACAAAACATTTGGTAGTGGATTTAAAAGGGGGATGAGTGGGAAGATAATGGGTTTGGTAGGAGAAAGTGGTTGATTTTAATTGATTAAAGGATTCTGGGATGGGATAAATAAGAGAACTTGATCAGATTTTTAAGGACAGACAGAGAGAGAATAAAAGGAGAGAGAATACAGAAGAAAATTTGAAGAGAGAGGAAATTCCGAAAAATACTAAGACTTCAGAAAATAAGAAGAAAAACATTCTGGAAATTCAAAAAAAGAATAGTATACACCTGATTACAATCCAAATACTCTGATATACGGATTCAGAAATTAAGGGTTAAACACTAACTAGTCTTTCAAAATCTGAAAAGATTCCCTTTGTTTCTGTCCGTTGATTGTTGTTGGTGTTTCTGGATTTTTGTCTTGATTTTAAAATCTGTCACTAAGTTTCTCGTTGCTGGTTGTTACTGGTTGCTGGGGTTGCTGTTGTTTTATGCTACTGAATTTCTGCTGATCTCCCTTTTCTTTTGCTTACAATATCAGGTACACAACTGACACGCTGGTTATTGTAAACCGAAATATGAAGCATGAATACGAAAATGAAGAGTTGAAATTCTAAATTTAATTTAATTATATTCTGAATTTTATTTGTATGTATAAATTATTTAGCTTGCAAAAATCAGAATCATGTAACTATTTAATACATATAGTGGAACATCCGACGATAGCTTAACGGATGAACTATCTATATATTGCCTAAAAATAAATAAATGGTGTAGTAACTCCGTCTAGTCAAAAAAATCAAACGAATAGGCCATTTAGGAACTTGGTAGGAATATTGTTTAGTTAAATAATATTGGTTAATTTCAGCATGTAAATGGTCTAGGATTAAAATCAGATTGCTAAGTTTTTTTTTTTAATTTGACAAACTGAGAACATGCCCAGTATAATGTAACTAGGTAGAATAACATGTGAATAAAACGGCCCAGGTCTAGTTTTATGTCATACACGTTGGGCCTGGGCCCGCAGTGGCAACGGACTGTCCTGTTTGTATCATTTTCAGATTTTATGAATCATATTCGAAACCCATCTATAACAACTCAAGCATGTAAATAAATTAAGACATTTTCTCTTTTATTTTGTAGAGACAAATTTAATAAGAGAAAAATGTAGGCACTTTAGGATTATCCTTTTAAAAATAAATGAGATGAGCCTCGCCTAATAAAACACACAAATTGCGAGGCCCTCAATAAATGTTTAATTAAAATTGCTTAGACTCGGGATGGACCGTTTAGCAAAATTTCACGGCCCTACCCAAAGAAAAATGATACGCTAGTCGCTTTAGGTGCGTATTTAATAATGTTGGCTTCTTAAACTCGGGTGTACATTTATGTGACCCAAATCCAAATCTTAACAGAGTTGAAATATGCCAACAACCATGGGTGCATTGATGTGACGTGGTTCGAGATGTGTTTCCACGATGTTGCAATTCTTGATAAAAATAATAATAATGACAAAAGCGGTTAAAAGTTAAAATTCGCACATAGGTTCAATATATATTAAATCAGATAATCAAGCCGAATATGACAGTTGAGCCACCGTGCTACAACCACGGAACTCGGGAATGCCTAACACCTTCTCCCGGGTTAACAGAATTCCTTATCCAGATTTCTGGTACGCAGACTGTAATATGGAGTCATTCTTTTCCTCGATTCGGGATTAAAATTGGTGACTTGGGACACCCTAAAATCTCCCAAGTGGCGACTCTGAAATAAACAAACAAATCCCGTTTTGATTGTCCTTTAATTGGAAAAAACTCCTTCACTCCTCGCGGGGCGGAAAAAGGAGGTGTGACAGATGGCCTTGGCCATTGGGATATTGCTTCGAACTATCGTCGAAGTAGGATCCCGTCATAGTTAGAGCAAGGTCAAACTCATATTATTGTCGATGGCCTTGGCCATTGGTATGTTGCTTCGAACTGTCGTCGAAGTAGGATCCCATCGTAGTTCGAGCGAGGTCGAACTCATATTTTTGTCGATGGCCTTGGCCATTGGGATGTTTCTTCGAACTGTCGTTGAAGTAGGATCTCGTCGTAGTTCGAGCGAGGTCGAACTCTTATTATTATCGATGGCCTTGGCTATTGGGATGTTGCTTCGAACTATCGTCGAAGTAGGATCCCGTTGTAGTTCAAGCGAGGTCGAACTCATATTATTGTCGATGGCCTTGGCCATCAGGATGTTGCTTCGAACTGTCGTCGAAGTAGGATCCCATCGTAGTTTGAACGAGGTCAAGCTCATGTTATTGTTGATGGCCTTGGCCATTGGGATGTTGCTTCGAACTGTCGTCAAAGTAGGATCCCGTCGTAGTTTGAGCGAGGTCGAACTCATATTATTGTCGATGGCCTTAGCTATTTCTTGTTGGAGATTAGATAGTATTCCCGTTTGAAGACATGTTGACTTTGTTCATACATTGGAGGTTTAATTATATACTTGCAAGAATCACATGTTGACTCTGCACATATAATGGAGATTCGATTATCTATATCCAGTCCCTTTATTGCTTCACTCCGGAGATCATGTCGACGGGTCGAGGTAATGAACAGCACTTCGATCCTTGAGGCGTCTCCCTTGCCGCCTCGTTAAAAACCTCCCCGGGAAAACCCGATTGGGACAAAACCCGGGTGAGGGAAAAAGAGTACGACTTAGGTGACACATTCTTTTAGAAGTGGAAGTACTTGAGCTGGGCGACATTCCAGTTGTTTTGGAGTAGTTTTCATTCCATTGTTTCTAATTGGAATACTCCTTTGTTCACTGCAGCCATGATTTTGTATGGTCTATCCTAGTTCGTTCCCAATTTTCCCTCATTAGGGTCTTTCGATGCTTGTGTTTTAGCCTTAAGGACGTAGTTTCCGACTTTGAGCGGTCATACCTTGGCTCCCTTGTTGTAGTATCTTTTTACTTGCTGTTTCTGGGCTACCGTTCTTATGTGGGCCATGTCTCTCCGTTCTTCGACTTTATCTAGATCTTGAACCTACTTTTGTCGTTTCTTGGTCCACTCTCGTTGGAGTATCTCAAACTGGGTTCTCCGACCTCGATGGGTATAACTGCATCAGTCTCGTAGACCAGTGAATATGGCATTTCTCCTGTGCTGGTTTTTGGCATAGTGCGGTATGCCCATAATACTTCCGGTAGTAGTTCAAGCCATAACCCTTTAGCATCCTCAAACTTCTTTTTCAATATATTCAGTATTACTTTATTGGAGGATTCGACTTGACCATTGGCGGCAGGGTGATATGGCGTGGAGAGTATTCGTTTGATGTGCCATTTTTTGAAAAACTCAGTCGTTCTCTTTCCGACGAACTGAGGTCCGTTGTCGCAGCTGATTTCTTTGGGGATGCCAAAATGGCATATTATGTTTCTCCATATGAATGTGATGACCTCCTTCTCACTTATCTGCGTGTATGCACCTGCTTCCACCCATTTAGAAAAGTAATTACTTAAAACCAAAAGGAAGCGTACTTTACCTCGTCCTGCTGGGAGGGGGTCAACTATGTTCATTCCCCACTTTATGAATGGCCATGGTGAAGTGACGGAATGAAGGAGTTTCCCTGCTTAATGTATCATAGGGGCATACTTTTGACATTGTTCACATCTCCTGACATAGTTCGCGACTTCTTTTTTCATGGAGGGCCAGTAGTACCCGACGCGGGTAAGGCATCGGACGAGGGCGCAATTTCCCGTGTGGGCACTGCAGTGCCCTTTGTGTACTTCTTCCAGTACTCGCCTTGTTTGATTTGGCCCAAGACATTTGGCTAGGGGGCAAACGAATGTTCTTTTGTAGAGATCACCGTTTACGAGGCTGTATCAGGCTGCCTCTATCCAGAGTTTTTTGGCTTCTTTTTTATCTTGCGGGAGCGTTCATGCTATGAGGCGGTTACGCCAGTCCCAAGTTAAGTTTATAGAATGTACCTCGACGTGGTCTATTGCAGAATGGAGGAGGGTGACCACATTTTCTTTGTTGATATTTTTGGTGGCCGCAACTAGTTTGACGAGGCCATCCACTTCGATATTTTGCGCCCTAGGTATTTGGTCGAGGCGGCATTCATCAAATTTTGGAAGTAATTTGTGGATTTCCAACCGGTATTTTTATAGTCTTTGTTCTTTGATTTGGAAAGTCCCGGTGACTTGGTTCACCACTAGTTGAGAGTTACAATGGAGGACGAGTCGTCGAGCGCCATATTTGAGGGCTAACTTAAAACCTGCAATCACAGCTTAATACTCGGCCTCGTTGTTAGTCATCTCGGGGCATCGTATGGACTGGTGAATTACTTCGCCTGTAGGGACTTCGAGGATGAGTCCCAGTCCCGATCCCGAAGCATTAGAGGCACCGTTGGTGTATAGGACCCAGAGGTCGGTATGTGTGGAAGTGCGGAGTGCTTCCTGTTCTACCTCGGGCAATATTTTCGTGCTGAAATCAGCGACGAAGTCGGCGAGCACCTATGACTTAATGGCAGTTCGTGGTTGGTATGTTATGTCGTGCTCGCTTAGTTCTATGGCCCACTTGGCTAGTCTACCCGATAGTTCGGGTTCGTGTAGGATACCTCTTAGGGGGAAGGTTGTCACCACCTTTATGGGGTGACATTGAAAGTACGGTCTAAGCTTCCGTGAAGCTACGAACAATGCTAGAGCTAGTTTTTCAAGGTGAGGGTACCTTGTTTCGGCATCGATTAAGGTTTTGCTGATATAGTAAATCGGAGATTGCTTTTTTCTGCACCCCCGAAAGAAGGTAAAAGGGAGTTTTTCTAATTAAAGGACAATCGAAACGGGATTTATTAAAGATTCAGAGTCGCCACTTAGGAGATTTATAGTGTCCCAAGTCACCAGTTGAATCCCGAATCGAGGAAAAGCTTGACTCTGTTTAATAGTCCGCGAACCAGAAATCCGAGTAAGGAATTCTGTTAACTCGGGAGAAGGTGTTAGTCATTCCCGAGTTCCGTGGTTCTAGCACGGTTGCTCAACTGTTATAATCGGCTTAATTATCTGATTTTAGAAACACGATTTAACCTATGATGCCATTTTAAACCTTTAACCGCTTTTCATCAATTTTAAAAGAAGATTGAACGTCGTTTAAAACACATCTTCGAATCGTGCCACATGAAATGCACCCGCAATCCTAAACATATTTTATTCAACGTTTTAAGATTTGATTTGGGTCACATGAAATGCACACCCGGGTTTAGGAAGGTAATATTATTAAAATACGCTCCTAAAGCAACTAACGCATTTGCAGCTTTGCAAGGGCCATGGAAAATTCGCTAAATGGCACGCCTCGAATTCTAAGTATTTTAAGGAAAAATAATTAAACGAGGGCCGAGCATTTGAGATTTTTATTTGGCTTGGAACGCCTCAATTCTAGATTCGAAAAGAAGGCTGATCTAATTAACTAGAAGACCTAAAGAGGTTCGCATCTTTTATTCTGAAGCTAAGGTTCAATAAGCTTAATACTTAGTGGGCTGATATTAAAACTGATACCTTGACTGTTTGATAAGACTAAGGCCAACAACAAGCCTTATAGCCTCAAACAGGCCAGGCCCGACTAGATATACAATATGTGAAGGGCCCAGGAATATGCCAAAGAAACGACAATGTAGCATAACAGGCCCAAGAGGCCCATCTCGATGTACTGCCTGTTGCATGCCCATGCTAACCTCAAACTGATGTCAAGGAAAATATGGCGTCAACCAAAAATATCCAAGACTATCATGATTTAACAGCCTACTGCAGTTAAACAAAACAATAAACTGAATTTGAAATTCTCAATTAAAGGCACCAAAACCTCATATTAACAGAATACTATGGGAATGCACAACTAGAACAAACTAACTTATGTAAGTTCAACAATCAATCACAAACTAATTTTAAGAGAACAATTCCGCAGGTGAAAAAGACATACTATTACACTATTGATTGTGGTATAATTGACAATCTATTACAATGATCCCATGGCGCATGTTGTCCAATTAATCATATATACACGACATTAAATGTGCAAGTGATAGCTTAGATAACATCTAAAACTACATATCTACTACAGAAGATTAAAGCAGTAGGAGGAACAGGGGAAGCAAAGTTCAAATGCAGCCTGCGTTCAATTAATATAATTAATATTCCACCTGATTCACATGTTCAACAATCACTCATTATTCATGGGCTAAGGAGGTACCTGGAAAGCAAAAGAGATAAGAGATTGAGAGATCGGCAGCAAGCAATAGCAGTCAGCCCAGAACCAACAACACCAATGAAACAGTAAATCTTCCACAATCAACCAAAAAGCTTTTTCAATGGAACAGTAAAGGAAGTCCAAAATCAACTCTAAACCAAAAGCTCAAGCCATTCTTTTAACCAGAAATGCAGCTAGAGCAAATTTTTAAGTACTCTGCAGAAATTTAATGGGTTTTTTAACAATGAAGTGCAGGGACTTCAACACCTAAAAGTATTCTGCCCTTTTAGCTTTTCTCAAGCGGTATCTTTCTCTGAAAAAACTAACTTGAATAGCAAGTCTTGATTCCTTTATAGGCAAGACATTAGCGCAGCCTCAAAGAATTCAAATTTTGCAATTAGACCCTTTTTACATTTGCAATATAGCTTAGATATCTCTAGGAAACTATCAGATTTTCGCTTAAGTCCTAATGACAACTTCTGGGAAGCTTCCTATTTTAGTTATAGAGAGATTCTTTATCTAGATTTCCCAATTTACCCTTTTAAACCCTGTTAATTACCTTGCTAACCAAACAAACTTGGGCTCAAAACAACCGGGCATCTTGAATTGGGTGAGAAATGACTTAAAAGCCCAAGGCTGGTTCCAAATCAGTCCAAATGAACATTCAGAAACTCAAATTCTGACCCAAAAAACCCCAACAACACGAGTAAACAATTTGACTCTACGCTGACTATTACCTTGACAATTATGAATTAAAAGTAACAAGATCATTAATAACAAGGTTGACACGGCAAAATCAACCCTAAGCGGGTTTGGAATAATTAAACAAAGATACTAATAAAGTCGTGCTTAATGGATCAAAAGCAGTTAAAGAAATCAATTTGGGAAAATAAAACTTAACGGAGAGCACAAGAACACAACCAACTCTCAAACAGCACAATTAACAGAGTTTTAATTGAATCGACCAGAAAAAGGAGGAGAGGTGGACCAAGAAATGAAGGACGGACTCACTAACTGAAACTTGAACCTGGGGCTTGGGACTCCTAAATGACGTCAAGTACTTGTTTTTTTATCAAGGAACAACTCTGCATGTACGGGTTTGGGTTTGGCTTTAAACCCTCGGGCTTCAGATCCTCGGATTTTCTGGCCAAATCTGAGGTTAATCGTGTGCTCTTACGAAGAACACACGAATAAACTTAGATTCGGCATGAAATTTTGCCAAAACTTGACTTGGGGTTTCTAGGGTTCGTTTCTGATCTAAGATTCGAGGAGTTGGGTCAACATTCGAGGGAAACAGAGTGGGTATTCGGAACGAGGGGGTCAGGGTGGTTCGGTGGTGTGATTTTGGTGGCGTTTGGAGGTGGCACCGCCACCGGACGGTGGTGGGATTTTGGGGCGGCTACTAGGGTTTGAGGGTAGGTTTCTGAGGACGGGGTGCTGGAACGATGAAAAAAGAGGCGAGATGAGGGGGGTAGGGTAGCGTTTGGACATATATATATTACCCCCCAGTTCTGATCCGTTGGATTAGGCAGTATCAACGGCCCAGATCAAGCTTAATGAAACAACGTCGTATGGTACTGGGGGGAAATCGACCGGGTCAAGGCGTGGGTTTGGGCCGGGTATTGGGTGATTATTATTTGGGCTGGGACAATTAAATTGGGTTTGAACCCAGATTTGGATTTCTTTCATTCTTTCTTTTTCCTTTTTCAATTTCACAATTCTTTTCTTTTTCCAAAATTAAAATAAAACCTAAATTAATTAATAATAATTTTTAAACTAAATTAACCTACCCAATTCGATTAATCACTCAACATGATATTTACAATAATTAATTAAATTCTAAATTTAAAGAAAAATTACACAATTCAAAATTAAAAAGTAAAAATGCAAAATGAATTACTTTTGTGATTTTCATTTTTTATAAAACAAACTAATTTGACAAGAGAGGTTGCTCTGATGGTAAGTAACCCCCACTTCCAACCGAGAGGTTGTGAGTTCGAGTCTACCCAAGAGCAAGGTGGGAAGTTCTTGGAGGGAAGGATGCCGGGGGTCTATTTGGAAACAGTCTCTCTACCCTAGGGTAGGGGTAAGGTCTGCGTATACACTACCCTCCCCAGACCCCACTAAGTGGGATTATACTGGGTTGTTTTCATTTTTTATAAAAACAAACTAATTTGCTAATTAATCTAAAAATATAAAATTAAATCCTAAATGCAGATGCAACATATTTTTTGTATTTTTCATGAATTAAATAAAATAAACGTGCACAGACAAATGCAAATAATTAACAGAAAATGCCACGAAATCCAACAAAATTGCAAATACTGAAAGAAATTATTTTGTTTTGAATTTGTTGGAGTAATTCATATAGGGCAAAAATCACATGCTTACAGCTGCCCCTCTTTGCCCAAAAACACGAAGAGTTTTCATGCAAAGATAAGTGAGCGGATACGAGCGATTTTTGCCCGTTTGAATACTCCATGGGAAGCATTTTAAAAGATTTGACCGCTCCCTGCTTCTGAGGTTGCCTACATATCCTTGGCTGAAAAGGAATCAGGTCAGTGTAGTTCAGGAATGTCTGGTAGCTGGGACTACCATGGAGCTGTGATTTCACTGCTGCTGCTGCTCACTGAACCCCTTATTACACTGTGTCAAAAATAAAAGAAGCTAGACTAGACTATGATCTATGCTTTACAAAATCCTATCTTGATCTTCAAACTTGATCTTGTGTTTCTTGTTGTCTTGTATTCTCTTGGTAAAATTCCTTTGTTGCCGTCTTGAATTGTAAACTTAGATGCTTCCCTTTCTCTAGGCGGATGCCTGACTGCTGAACTTGATATGTATTCCCATGCTATCCAGGCAGGCTCTTGACTTCAAAATGTGAATGTATTCCCATGCTATCCATGTGGGCTCCTGACCGCTAATCTGAAAGTGTTCCCTGCTTTCCAGGTGGGCTCCTGACTGCTAATTTGAAAGTACTCCCTGCTCTCCAGGCAGGCTCCTGACTTCAGTAAAGAATTCGACAGCTATAATTTAGATTGTACTCCCTTGTTCTCCAGGCGAGCTCCTAATTTCTACGCTCGAAAGTATTCCCTGCTCTCCAGGCGGGCTCCTGACTTCAACTTGAAATGTATTCCCTGCTCTCCAGGCGGGCTCCTGACTGCATGCATTTGAAAGTATTCCCTGCTTTCCAGGCGGGCTCCTGACTGCTAATTTGAAAGTACTCCCTGCTCTCCAGGCGGTCCCTTGACTTCAACTTGAAATATATTCCCTGCTTTCCAGGCGGGCTCCTGACTTCAACATTTGAAAGTATTCCCTACTCTCCAGGCGGGCTCCTGACTTCAAAGTAGACAAAACAAAGAGAATTCTTTTGCCCCAGTTTGGTGGTTGGGTACAGATGTTAAACTGAATCCTATTGCCCAATATTACTAAGGATTTGAAAGCTAAGTCCCATTATGCAGGGGGGTCCTGACAACTCTTAACTAAACGACAATTTTAAATCTAAATATATTTTCTACAGGTGTGACTTCTGCTAAGTCGTGCTATCTAAGAGGCTCTTTAAATTGCTCCCCATTATCCAGGAGAGTCCTGAAAATCAAAAGTCAAGTTTTATCTCAAGAGTGACAACTTTCATGGCTGAGTTATATTACCCTATAGCAGAACTTACACTAAATGTTATTATCTAATCGAAATCTTAAAGCTAAGTCCCATTATTCAGGAGGGTCCTGGAAACTCCTAATTGAATCCTATCTCGAACATGCAAACTTCTAAGATAGCTTATATTCTTTTGGGATACATTTATGCTAGATTATGCTATTTCTGAACTTTAAACTAGGTCCCATTTTCCAGGAGGGTCCTGAAAACTCTTAAATTAAACCTGTTCAGTGACTGCCTTTCTCCACTGAGAGTTCCTCTGAAACAAACGAACTTTTCTTCCCCTGTTTCAATCAAAGAAAATTTGTCAGTTTAAAATGGTGGTTAGCTGACGGCATTCTTGATGAAGATCTTTCCGCTTTATTGTTTTGTTCTGACTGGCTTCCCTGAACTGGCCTTGAACTGCTTTGACTTTTTGACTGACTTTCACACCCCATGACCTTTTACGAACCGAGTGTTCTATACCCATGCTGTTGTTTTACCTCTGACCTTTTTATTTGAACTTTTGCATCTCCCATGATATTACTAATCCATTCCACCGATGAAACTTCTGGTGATTCCTTGTACCCCTCTCTTACACCATGTTATCCTTAGTATGCTTTGACCACTTCGTGCTTTGCAATTTTAGAAGTTGGTAGTGAGCTTTGAAATCCTTTTCACTTGATTTGAACAAGACTGACATTGAAACATCTTTAGATAAATACCCAAAAGAAAATGAAATGCAATGACTTTGCGGGTTAAGGATAAGAAGAATCTAAAACTAGATGACTGCTACAAAAGGAAAAAGAAAAAGAAACTTATCTGAGTGGAACAGTTGGTTCCAATGATCATGACATGCATTTCAGATTAATCGGCCCAATCTGTCCAACCAATCAACTTTCAGTTGCCATACTTCGTTGCCCCAGAATTTTCATGACCTGATTACTTTACCCAAACCTTGACCTTGTTCATCCTGCGGTGCCTTGAAAGGTTTTCACCAGCAGACCTCTTTCATTCGTTCATCTCTCAACTCACTTTCTCCTTACGGTGTCCGTGAGGGTTTTCACCAATAAGATTCTCTCATTTTAATTTATCTTAACTCCCATCGCCTTACGGTGCCCGTGAGGGTTTTCACCAATAAGACTTTCTCATTTTATTTCCATCCTTGCTTGAACCAGAGTGTTGCCCCCGACATGAATTACCTTTACCTGCTTGACTTGGCATTTCTCAAAGTCTGATCACAAGGTCTTTCTTTGGACCGTAATGTGGGCTTTTGGACAGGGCTAGGAAGAAAAGGGTATAAAAGGCTCAAAACAATTCAAATGGGTTAAAGTTACAACTTTTGGAATCAGGTTTCTCACAACAACCACGACTTCTGCCCCAGTTTATTGCTTGGGGCTTTCTGGATTTTTGTTTCGATGAGACCGAATCGTGAGGCTGCCTACGTATCCTTAAAAGGAATCAGGTCGAACGTAGTTCATGTCGTAGAAATTACTTTGTTGTTGTGATTTTATTTTCTCTCTTTCTTTTCTTTCTCTCTTTTTCTTCTGTTGTTCTTCTCTTTTTTTTCTCCCTTTTTTTTCTTTTTGCTTTTCTCTTTTCTTTTTTTTTCTCTCTTTTTTTTGCTTTTTTTCTTCTTCTTTTTTTCTTTTTTTGCTTTCCTCTTTTTCTTTCCTTTTCTTTCTCTTTTCCTTTCTTCCTTTTCTTATCTTTCATGATTGTGTTTCTGATATTCGCTACTGATTCCGAAAGATGGGTAAGAAAGAAAATAAATAAGGCTCAAAAGGGGTGACGAGGGATCAAGTGTTTAGATAGCAAAACAAAATGCCTTCATCATTTCCGTTTGATGTTGCTGGCTCGATTGGCCCAATGACATCCATGCCCCAGCAACAAAGTGGTGCCGACATTGTATGTAATTCAGATGGTGGGGAATAAATCAAATCTTCGTGCACCTGGCATTGATGACACTTGCACACAAAACTGATGCAATCTCGCTCCATAGTGAACCAGTAATAACCTGCTCGGAGAATCTTCTTTGACAGAACGTACCCACCCATATGCGGTCCACAAACTCCGGAGTGTACCTAAGTCATGATAGTTGTGGCCTGCCTAGCATCTATGCATCTTAGCAATCCCAGATCTGGAGTTCTTTTGTACAATACCCCTCCACTGAAGAAAAATCCACTTGCCAAACGCCGAATTGTTCTTTTCTGATCACTTGTGGCATGTACCGGATACATTCCCATCCTAATATATTCTTTGATATCATGGAACCATGGCTCCCCATCACGTTCTTCTTCCACCATATTACAGTAAGCATGCTGATCGCGGACTTGAATCTGCAAAGGGTCCACATAAGCCTTATTTAGATGATGTAACATTGACGCCAGAGTAGCCAAAGCATCGGCAACTTCATTATGGATCCTTGGGATATGCCTGAATTCTATCGACTGAAACTGTTGACAAAGATCATGCAAACATTGTTTGTACGGTATGAATTTCAAATCCCGTGTTTCCCATTCTCCCTGAATTTGGTGCACCAGGAGGTCTGAGTCACCCAAGACCAAGACTTCCTGGACACCCATATACACAGCTAACCTCAAACCCAGAATACATGCCTCGTACTTAGCCATGTTGTTAGTACAGTAAAAACGAAGCTGAGCCGTAACAGGGTAGTGCTGCCCTGTTTCAGAAATAAGTACTGCTCCTATCCCTACGCCCTTCATGTTTGCGGCCCTGTCAAAGAAAAGTTTCCACCCCGGCTTCTCGACTTGTTTCAACTTATCAATGTGCATCACCTCTTCATCAGGAAATAAGTTTTCAAAGTTTCATAATCTTCATCAACCGGGTTCTCGGCCAAATGGTCCGCCAAGGCCTGTGCTTTCATTGCAGTTCGAGTCACGTAGACAATGTCAAACTCTGTGAGCAGGATCTGCCACTTTGCAAGCCTCCATGTGGGCATAGGCTTCTGAAAGATATACTTCAATGGATCCAAGAGAGATATGAGATAAGTAGTGTAAGATGACAAATAATGTTTCATCTTTTGTGCCACCCAAGTTAGGGCACAACATGTCCTCTCAAGATGATACTTAACCTCGTACGGCATGAATTTCTTGCTGAGGTAATAGATGGTCTGCTCCTTCTTGCCAGTGATATCATGCTGACCTAATACACAGCCGAATGAATTGTCCAATACCGTTAAATATAGAATCAAAGGTCGCCCTAGTTCTGGCGGGATCAACACAGGTGGATTTGACAAATACCCCTTTATCTTATCAAACGCCACCTGACATTCATCTATCCACTTGACCGCAACATCTTTCTTTAACAGTTTGAAGATAGGCTCGCAAGTTGTCGTGAGCTGAGCGATGAACCTGCTGATATAATTTAATCTCCCTAACAAACTCATCACCTCGGTCTTGCTCCTCGGAGGTGGCAATTCCTGGATGGCCTTGACTTTCAATGGATCCAGTTCAATGCCCCGGCGGCTGACTACGAACCCCAACAACTTTCCAGATGGCACCCCAAAAGCTCACTTTGCAGGATTAAGCTTGAGATTCTACCTGCGAAGCCTTCGGAAGAACTTCTTCAGATCCCCTGACATAGTCAGACTGCTTTCTAGACTTCACGATCACATCATCCACGTATACCTCGATTTCCTGGTGTATCATATCATGGAATATTGTTGTCATTGCCCTCATGTAGGTTGCCCCAACATTCTTCAATCCAAATGGCATGACCTGATAGCAGTACGTTCCCTACGGCGTGATGAATGCCATGTTTTCTGCATCTTCCTCGTCCATTAAGATCTGATGATAACCTACATAACAATCCACAAAAGAACCAATCTCATGTTTGGCGCAATTATCAATCAAGATATGGATATTCGGCAATGGGAAATTGTCTTTTGGACTCGCCTTGTTGAGATCTCGATAGTCAACACACACCCTGGTCTTGCCATCCTTCTTCGGTACAGGCACAACATTGGCTAGCCAGGTGGGGTACCGGGTGACCCGAATGACTTTGGCATCGAACTGCTTGGTGACCTCTTCCTTGATCTTTACACTCATATCCGTTTTGAACTTTCTCAGCTTCTGTTTGACAGGAGGGAATGCTGGGTCAGTGGGCAACTTGTGAACCACTAAATCAGTGCTTAGGCCCGGCATGTTGTCATAGGACCATGCAAAAACATCTTTGTATTCTAACAGCGCTTTAATTATCTCCTCCCTGAGTTGAGGTTCCAAATGCACACTTATTTTAGTTTCACGGACATTATCTTGGTCCCCTAGATTAACTGCTTCTGTATCGTTCAAATTATGTTTGGGCTTTTCCTAATGACTTAATTATTTACTAATTTCTTCATAGGCCTCATCATCATCATCATCAAATTCCAACTCGTCATCACACTCAATTTCTTGTATTATTATTTCAGAGTTAGATTAGCTTTTAAAATTGGGCCGAAGATTCCTCATGCATGTCATGTCATTGATATCAGCATAAAAAGAACCTGGAATAATCCAGACAACTAAAAGAAAATCAAAACCCACTACCAAGACTCCCTCCGGGTAGGAAGAGGAGTAGCTTCCCAGTTGTTGACTTTTGCACGTGGTCCCACGAATTGCACATCTTCCCTGCTGGACCCTTCCCCAGCCTTAACCATGTTAACCTCGGCGAATAACCTTTCGAACCATTTTTCCAAGTCTCCATCGGCACCAATCAGTGGTCCATGAACCTTTGACAACAGTTGCTTTCTGATACTCGGCCTGACGAATGATCTAGACAGACGTGGGATTGGCTTTGGCAATGCCCATGCTTTCTATTTCATTTTTCTGGCTCTTCTCACGTCTACAACGGTAGGCTTGAACCCCAGACCAAAAGTATCCAGATTCTTTGGAAGAGAAACTGGTTGCACAATACCTTGCAGAGATGCACCCAAACCATTGCCCGGTACGAAACCGTTTTTCAACATTTCAATAGCTACCATGACTGATGTCGCAGCCATCTTGGGAGTTGGAACGCTCTTTCCTTCCGGAATTTTCTCTACCGATACTATATCGAAAACCTAATAAACCCAGGGTCCCTTGTCATCGTCGACCTCTATGAACGGAACAATGGCATCATTGGGCACACACAAATTATCTTCGCCGTGTACAATAATTTCCTGTCGATCCCATTCAAACTTGACCATTTGATGCAGAGTAGACGGGACTGCCTTGGCAGCATGAATCCAAGGTCGTGCCAACAACAGATTGTATAAAACAGCCACATCGAGCACCTGGAACTCCATAGTAAATTCAACTGGCCCTATGGTGAGCTCAAGCACTATATGCCCAACTGAATCTTTCCCTCCACCATCGAATCCCCGAACGCAAATACTATTCTTGTGAATTCTTTCATCTTCCACTTTCAGCTTGTTCAACGTGGAGAGAGGACAAATGTTCGCACTAGACCCATTGTCAATCAGTACCCGAGTAACCACGGAATCATCGCATTTCACTGTCAGATAGAGGGCTCCATTGTGCTCAGTTCCCTCCGTGGGTAGCTCATCATCAGAAAACGTGACTCTATTCACCTCAAATATCTTGTTAGCTATCTTTTCCAAGTGGTTTACTGAGATTTTGTCAGGGACGTGAGCCTCGTTCAAGATCTTCATCAAGGCCCGACGGTACTCGTCGGAATGGATCAATAACGACAATAATAAAATCTGAGCCGGTTTTTTCCTCAACTACTCCACAATAGAATAATACGGCACTTTCATCTTTCTCAAGAACTCCTCTGCTTCTTCCTTGGTCATGACTTTCTTCACCAA
Source organism: Nicotiana tabacum (assembly GCF_000715075.1). Lineage (NCBI taxonomy): Eukaryota > Viridiplantae > Streptophyta > Magnoliopsida > Solanales > Solanaceae > Nicotiana > Nicotiana tabacum. Next base: position 172,639,162 of record NC_134082.1, on the reverse strand, counting down.
CACTGGGTTATCTTTTGAAGTCTTAGTTTTCCTCAACTCTTCGGGGGCAAAGCATCTCCCCGATCGAGTTAAACCCTGGGTCTCACACACTTTTTCTTTAACCTCTTTCCCCTGGTATGTTACTGTCACTCGTTCATAATTCCATGGGACCGCCTTGCTGTTGATCACTAGAAGCTGAGTTACTGGTTTTATAATAACAGACTCTGTGCGAGCACCCTTCACGACCACAACAGGTTTACTTGTAACCCCTGGTACCACCACTTTAGCTTTCTCTGGTTTCACTGTGACAGCACTTGACGACCCTTTCCCGGCTACCACAACTGGCTTATTGTCTACCCCTTTCAACTGGACCACTAATTTCCCACTGGTTACCTTTTCCTTTGAACTGGTTTCACTGGAGCGGATCATCATCACCGTCTGCGAGGGTTTCTTAGTCTTCCCTCCCTTGTGTATCAACTCAATCATATGGGTCTCATGGTGAGCTGGCAGCGGATTTTGGTTGATATTTGGTACTTTTGGGGCCTGAAGCTCAATCCGATGAGTATCAATGAGCTCTTGTACAACTTTTTTTAGTTTCTAGCATTTCTTTGTGTCATGGCCTGGGGCCCCTAAACAATACTCACAACTCACCGAGCGATCAAGATTTTTGGGAAGGGGATTCAGCAGTTTGGCTTCGATCGGATTCAACATGCCTAACTGTCTCAGCCTGTGGAATAGACTAGTATAGGATTCTCCCAATGGAGTAATAGTCTTCTGCTTCTGCAGCCTCTCATTCTTAAAGGCTTGATTAGGTCGAAAACCTGTTCCAGGAGGATTTTTGTAGGCTTTTGGGGGTGGATAGTTATTTTGTGGAGCTTGGTATGGATTTTGTGGAGTTGGCGCACGCCATTATGCGTGAGCGGGCGGCTGGGTATAGGTTTATGCGTGATGGACAGAAAAATGGGGATCTGTTGGTGGGTAGTAGTGTTGTGGCGGGCTATATGGAGTGTGGGGGTAGGTTTGGGGATAGGGTCGAGGCTGGTTGTAGAACTGTGGAAGGTTCTTGGATCCACCCCAAGCTGCTGACTCGATCGTTGCAACATCCTCTTTCTTTTTCTTTCGGAGTACACCCCCAGTACCGTTTTGAATGGCCTGGGTGGTTGCTTTGATTGTTGAATAACTCATGATCTTATTGGACTTGAGTCCCTGCTCAACCATGCCTCCCATTTTCACAACTTCATTAAAGGACTTGCCCACTGCTGACACCAAATGACCAAAATAAGTGGACTCCAAAGCCTGCAAGAAATAATCAACCATCTCGCTTTCTTTCATCGGAGGGTCAACCCTCGCTTCCTGCTCTCTCCAATGGAATCCATATTCCCTGAAGCTCTCACCGGGTTTCTTCTCAAGCTTTGTCAACGACAGATGATCTGGGATGATTTCGAGGTTGTATTGAAAATGGCAGGCGAAAGCTTGGGCCAAGTCGTCCCATGTGTACCACCTGTTGTGATCTTGTCTGGTGTACCATTTCAAGGCCGATCAACTCAAGCTTTGGCTGAAATATGCCATCAGCAATTCATCTCTTCCACATGCTCCTCTCATTTTGCTACAAAATCCTCTGAAGTGCTCTACTGGGTCACCATGCCCATCGTACAGATCGAACTTGGGCATTTTGAACCATACTGGCAACTCAACATCTAGGAACAGACATAAGTCCTTATAGGCTACACTCACTTGACCTCCCAGGCCCCTCATATCTCGGAACGATTGCTCTAAGCTTTTGACCTTTCTGATCATCTCTTCATGCTCGGGATTTTTGGGCGGTTTCTCGGTCTCTGCCGGGATATCAAGATGAGGAGTGTAAGGATATGGTTCTGGAACTTTGAAGGTGGGTTCAGGGGGATAGTACTGGTTGTCGTGAGTTTGGAACAGGGGTTCACTGGAAGATCGGTGTAATGTAGCAGGTGGAGGTGCCACAAAAACAAGTGTAATTGGTGGAGGAGGGTATGAGACTTATTTGGGTGGTGGAGCTTGAGAAGTATGGGAAGTGGCGCCATGACATTGTTAGTAGAGGGAAAAGGCTGGAGATGAGTTCACTGTGGGAGGCTCCGGAGGTTGGGTTGATGGTGGGATATAAGCAGGATTGGCAGGATAAATTGGTGGTGGATGCCCCTTCACCCAAGCTTGGTACATTTCAGCCATCTGCTGCTTCAGCTTATACATTTCTTCCCTCATCGCATTAATGTCCATTTATTCCACCTCTTTCGATGGGTCGACAATACTTGTTTCCGGTTCCTGGTCGACCATATTCAGCCTGTCTTTCGATCGGGTGTTGTAGAAGTGAGTTGCCAGAATGCCAGTCAACTAACCACCTGCCTGGGCTTAATACATCAAACAACAACCTTGTTAGCGATTAGGCTTTAACAGATTGGAAACCGCACATTGGGCATGAATGCACCTAAATAGTTAACCGACTCTATTATGTAATTGATTGGTTGCTTGCGTCATCCCGGCATTTCTTTCTTCCGATTGCAAACTTCCCTCTTTTCTTTTCTTTTTCGTTTCCTTCCTTTCACTCTTGCCTCTGTTCTCTCTTTGTTTTTACTCTCTCTTGATTTCTTATTTTCTCTCTCTTTTGTTTTTCCGCTCTTTTCTTTTCTTTACTCTCTTATTTTCCCTCTTATTTTCTTTCTCTCTCTTGTTTTTCTGCTCTTTCTTTCTCTCTTTTATTTGGTTACGGTCGAATCCTATGGAGATTCCCTACGTATCATGACCCCGCATGAATCAGACCAAGCGTAGTTCTTGTAGATAAGTGCGAAATAAAACATTTTTGGGATTTTCAGTTTTCATAAAATAAAACAACAAATGCTTCCATTACAAACTCAAAACTAAATTCTAAAAGACTAACAGATTTCGATGCAAAGATGAAATACAGACTCCAAAAATAGACATCATATTCCAACAGAAGAAAATACAGACTCGAAAACAATTTGACGGACTCTAGCAGAAAGAAAAACTTAACATGACTGACAGACGCTTAACAAAAGGGAAATGTAGACTCAAGTGAAAAAATCATGAATACATAAATGCTCTTAGTGCTCGCGGGACATCATTCGGTCTCGTCGCGGGCCTATATGCAAGCTCCCTTTGAAGTTGATCCAAGTCGCTCATTATCTGTTTAACAAATGTCATTACTGCTGCAAAGAAGGTAGTGCGGGTCATATCCTCACAAATCTGACACTTCATAATGATGTAGTCGGCAATGCTTCTAATTCTCTCTCTTATGGCGCCCTTTTCTTGTAACAAATGTCCAATCTGTTGGGCCCTAGCTTCCAAAGTTTACTCAACCGCATTATTTTGCTCCTGAAGTTGTTGCAAATCTATTTCTAATTGCGCCAATGTTGTATAACAATGTTCCCTTTCAACTTTGAAGTCTTTGGCTTGTTTGATCATTTTGTTTTCTGTGGCGATGACCCTTTTCTTTAACCCTGCGACCTCATCGTCGTACCTTTCTCTCAATTACTTAACCAGGCGTACTCGTTCATCTGTGTTTTTAGCCAACTGCTTTTGAGCCTTGGCTAATTCACTTTCTGCTTTAATCAAATCAAAACTGTAGTCATTTACTTTATGCCTCAGGTTAGCTATGAGTTTTTCATCTCTGTCACTTCGGGCTAGATTTTCTACGGCTACTTTCATTTTCTGAATTTGAACTCGAAGGGCCTCATTTTCTTTGGCTAGCTTTTTCTTTTCTCCTTCATCCACCACGACTTGCAGGCTATTCTCGAATTGAAGTTCTCTGACTTTATTTTCCAATTTGCTTATGGTAGCCCTATACTCATTTTCTTTGGTCAGCCAGTCCCATTGCACCTGTGCTCCGTCAGTGAATTATTGGACATAGGGTCTCTTTGCGGGCTTGTTAGGTTCATGTTGAACTCGAGATCTTTTACCATACCAAGCAGTGTAACTAGGCTCCACCTCGCCTCTGGGTAGGTCTCGTACTTAAGTATTAGGCCCTAAGAATCTTCACTGATGCCAAATCCGGCGCACTTTCTCTTCTGGGAAGGCAGCTTTTGGATCTAACTCAATGACTTGCTGGCTCAAATCTTCATCGTGTGGGATGGTCTGGCATCGGCCCAACTGACGCAAGACTCTGTGCGGAGCATAAGTCTGGATACTCCGAAGACCCATCAACAGCAAGAAACATACCTCAGCCGACATATAGATTACTTCGTTGACTGTGAGCCACCCGAATGTCCATTCGATCTTATTTGCGGTCAAAGGTCTCAAATGAGCATGCCATGATTCCGTACCATCCGGAAACTCATAACCCTCTACTCGTTTTTCATGTTTTTCAATTCACTCAAGGCCAGTCATACCTCAATTCAAGTAGCCGGGACGGTGGCAAAGGTGTTCCTCCATCCATATTTGTAACAGCATATTGCACCCTTCGAAGAACTTTGCTCCTTCTCGACCGAGAGTGAGAGCTCGGTAGATTTCTTCCAAGATCAGCTGCACTATAGTCCCATTTGCCTTTTTCATCATAAAGTCGGTTATCCCTACCAACCCCATCTCTATGTTCCCGTCTTTTCTCGGGCAAACCAAAATACCCAGGAACGCCACTATGAAAGCTAATCCTCTCCGAGCTTCCCACTTGTCTTGATTCCCAGCATGAGTAAGACCAGTATCTGGTGTTTCGAAGCCACGGGGATTCCCGTATCGTCGGTACAGAAAGTAGAAGGTACAAAATCCTTTGGCCAAATTTCCATCTCGGATGTCCCGACTGATGCTTAACAAGTCCAAAAATTTGTAAGGGGTCACTACTCTTGGTGCTACCGGGTACTGACTTCTGAGATTCCCTTCGAACTGGCATAGCCTGTTATCTCTTCCAGCGTAGGAGTTAACTCGAAATCCGCAAAGTGGAACACATTGTGTGCTGGGTCCCAAAACGGTATCAAGGCCTCAATCACATATTTTCTTGGCTTAACTTTCAAAAGCCCAATAAGACCGCCCAATGCTTTTGTCACAACTTTCCTGCTGTCGTCCCCCAAATCATGCCACCACATATGTAGCTCCAAAGGGATCTCTTCACGGACTGAGAAAGGTTCATTTTGATTTGTGCTCATCCTGCACATTTATTAAGGTGATTTTAATTAAAAGAAAACTATGACTCATTTTGACTTAAGAGAAAAGACCGTTTTCAAAATTTTCTACAAAACATCCGGCCTTGCCAACACGGCCTTTCAGCACTTCGAAAACGAAGATTTTAAGGTTGTGTCGGCTAACCATTCAAAACCTTTAAAAGTGACCAAAAGTGGTTGTTCTTGCAAAAACAACCTTCCGACGCCCTTTTTAGGGACATTCGGTTGTTTCTGACAAGAATGGCATCGCCCTGATTATTTTCAAATTAAAGTAGAATTTTTGGGCTTTTGGGCTATTTTTGCAAAAAAGAAGTTGGACCCGATGGGGGTTGCCTACGTATCTCACACCCTGTGAGAATCAAACTAGCGTAGTTCGGGCAAATAAGACGAACTATTTTGAAAACAAGAGTCTTTTTTTTATAAATAAAGCCATTTCTGAAAACAAAAACATTTTTTCTTTCATTAAAATAAAACAGGCTATTTTGAAAACAAAAGCCTTCTCTTTTCTTTTTTTTTCCTTTTCTTTCCCTTTTCATTTTCTCGAAAATTCGGCAGAGTTTCGACACTGTTTGGACATTGGTTTTTTAGAACAGGCGATTAACTCTTTTTACCCCTCATACTGCTATTTCTTTTTTCTTCACTTTTTTCGATATTCATAAGCCGGTCAGCATGCAAGTCCGAAGCAAATAAATGCACAAGTAGCAAGTAGGATGCATCAGGATGGTCTTTTTGTTTCGGGTGCACCTGTCCTAGACAGACTCAACCCCTGTGTTGAGTCTCCAAAGTCAAAATGCACATGATGCAAACAAACGTTCCTACTAGGGATCCGGCATGAGGTATTGTTATACTAGGTTTAATTCCTGGGGTTTTTTATTCTAGATTTGGCTTACCCGAGCGGACAGCTCGAGCCGAGGGGGGGTAGCATACCGGGAATACAGAAGTTTCACCGTCTTTGCAACTTGTCCGAACCTTATTCTAAATTTGGACTATGACTCTAACAGAAAAGAAGTCACACGAAGTGCACACTTCTTCATGATTTAGAAGACTCAGAGAGAAGAGGGATTTCGCAACAGTTTATATACAGTTCACGGAATATCAAAGCGGTAAAAGCAATCAATTAGCACATAAGGCCCAAATCATGTAACAAAATCAGATAATGGATAAATTCAACTATAACAATTATTCTAAGCTCGAATTCTTGAATCCTGAACCAGAGATTCTGGGTTCGATGCCCAATAGAGTCGCCAGAGCTGTCACACCTCCTTTTTTTGCACCCCCGAAAGAGGGTAAAAGGGAGTTTTTCCAATTAAAGGACAATCGAAACGGGATTTATTAAAGATTCAGAGTCGCCACTTGGGAGATTTATGGTGTCCCAAGTCACAGGTTGAATCCCGAATCGAGGAAAAACTTGACTCTGTTTAACAGTCCGCGAACAAGAATCCGAGTAAGGAATTCTGTTAACCTGGGAGAAGGTGTTAGGCATTCCCGAGTTCCGTGGTTCTAGCACGGTCGCTCAACTGTTATAATCGGCTTAATTATCTGATTTTAGAAACCTATGATGCCATTTTAAATCTTTAACCGCTTTTAATCAATTTTAAAAGAAGATTGAACGTCGTTTAAAACACATCTTCGAATCGCGCCACATGAAATGCACCCGCAATCCTAAACATATTTTATTCAATGTTTTAAGATTTGATTTGGGTCACATGAAATGCACACCCGGGTTTAGGAAGGTAATATTATTAAAATACGCACCTAAAGCAACTAACGCATTTGCAGCTTTGCGAGGGCCATGGAAAATTCGCTAAATGGCACACCTCGAATTCTAAGTATTTTAAGGAAAAATAATTAAATGAGGGCCGAGCATTTGAGATTTTTATTTGGCTTGGCATGCCTCAATTCTAGATTCAAAAAGAAGGCTGATCTAATTAACTAGAAGACCAAAAGAGGTTCGCATCTTTTATTCTGAAACTAAGGTTCAATGAGCTTAATACTTAGTGGGCTGATATTAAAACTGATACCTTGACTGTTTGATAAGACTAAGGCCAACAGCAAGCCTTATAGCCTCAAACAGGCCAGGCCCGACTAGATATCCAATATGTGAAGGGCCCAGGAATATGCCAAAGAAACGACAATGTAGCATAACAAGCCCAAGAGGCCCATCTCGATGTACTGCCTGTTGCATGCCCATGCTAACCTCAAACTGATGTCAAGGAAAATATGGCGTCAACCAAAAATATCCAAGACTATCATGATTTAACAGCCTGCTACAGTTAAACAAAACAATAAACTGAATTTGAAATTCTCAATTAAAGGCACCAAAACCTCATATTAACATAATACTATGGGAATGCACAACTAGAACAAACTAACTTATGTAAGTTCAACAATCAATCACAAACTAATTTTAAGAGAACAATTCCGCAGGTGAAAAGACATACTATTACACTATTGATTGTGGTATAATTGACAATCTATTACAATGATCCCATGGTGCACGTTGTCCAATTAATCATACATACACAACATTAAATGTGCAAGTGATAGCTTAGATAACATCTAAAACTACATATCTACTACAGAAGATTAAAGCAGTAGGAGGAACAGGGGAAGCTAAGTTCAAATGCAACCTGCGTTCAATCAATATTCCACCCTATTCACATGTTCAACAATCACTCGTTATTCATGGGCTAAGGGGGTACCTGGAAAGCAAAAGAAATAAGAGATTGAGAGATCGGCAGCAAGCAATAGCAGTCAGCCCAGAACCAACAACACCAAACAGTAAATCTTCCACAATCAACCAAAATGCTTTTTCAATGGAACAGTAAAGGAAGTCCAAAATCAACTCTAAACCAAAAGCTCAAGCCATTCTTTTAACCAGAAATGCAGCTAGAGCAAAATTTTAAGCATTCTGCAGAAATTTAATGGGTTTTTTAACAATGAAGTGCAGGGACTTCAACACCTAAAAGTATTCTGCCCCTTTTAGCTTTTCTCAAAGGGTATCTTTCTCTGAAAAACTGACTTGAATAGCAAGTCTTGATGCCTTTATAGGCAAGATATTAGGGCAGCCTCAAAGAATTCAAATTTTGCAATTAGACCCTTTTTACATTTGCAATATAGCTTAGATATCCCTAGGCAACTATCAGATTTTCGGTTAAGTCCTAATGATAACTTCTGGGAAGCTTCCTATTTCAATTATAGAGAGATTCTTTACCTAGATTTCCCAATTTACCCTTTTAAACCCTATTAATTACCTTGCTAACCAAACAAACTTAGGCTCAAAACAACCGGGCATCTTGAATTGGGTCAGAAATGACTCAAAAGCCCAAGGCTGGTTCCAAATCAGTCCAAATGAACATTCAGAAACTCAAATTCTGACCCAAAAAGCCCCAACAACACGAGTAAAAAATTTGACTCTACGCTGACAATTACCTTGACAATTATGAATTAAAAGTAACAAGATCATTAATAACAAGGTTGACACAGCAAAATCAACCCTAAGCGGGTTTGGAATAATTAAACAAAGATACTAACAAAGTCGTGCTTAATAGATCAAAAGCAGTTAAAGAAATCAATTTGGGAAAACAAAACTTAACGGAGAGCACAAGAACACAACCAACTCTCAAACAGCACAATTAACAGAGTTTTAATTGAATCGACCAGAAAAAGGAGGAGAGGTGGACCAAGAAATGAAGGACGGACTCACCAACTGAAACTTGAATCTGGGGCTTGGGACTCCTAAATGACGTCAAGTACTTGTTTTTTTTATCAAGGAACAACTCTGCATGTACAGGTTTGGGTTTGGCTTTAAACGCTCGGGCTTCAGATCCTCGGATTTTCTGGCCAAATATGAGTTTAAACGTGTGCTCTTACGAAGAACACACGAATAAACTCAGCTTCGGCATGAAATTTTGCCAAAACTTGACTTGGGGTTTCTAGGGTTCGTTTCTGATCTAAGATTCGAGGAGCTGGGGAAACATTCGAGGGAAACGAAGTGGGGATTCAGAACGAGGGGGTCAGAGTGGTTCGATGGTTCGATTTTGGTGGCGTTTGGAGGTGGCGCCGCCACCGGACGGTGGTGGGATTTTGGGGCGGCTACTAGGGTTTAAGGGCAGGTTTCTGAGGACGGGGTGCTGGAACGATGAAATGAGGGGGGTAGGGTAGCGTTTGGACATATATATATATTAACCCCCCCCCCCCCCAGTTCTGATCCTTTGGATTAGGCAATATCAACGACCAAGATCAAGTTTAATGAAACGACGTCGTATGGTACTAGGGGGAAACCGACCGGGTCAAGGCATGGGTTTGGGCCGGGTATTGGGTGATTATTATTTGGGCTGGGACAATTAAATCGGATTTGAACCCAGATTTGGATTTCTTTCATTCTTTCTTTTTCCTTTTTCAATTTCACAATTCTTTTCTTTTTCCAAAATTAAAATAAAACCTAAATTAATTAATAATAATTTTTAAACTAAATTAACCTACCCAATTCGATTAATCACTCAATCATGGTATTTACAATAATTAATTAAATCCTAAATTTAAAGAAAAATTACACAATTCAAAATTAAAAAGTAAAAATGCAAAATGAATTACTTTTGTGATTTTCATTTTTTATAAAACAAACTAATTTGCTAATTAATCTAAAAATATAAAATTAAATCCTAAATGCAGATGCAACATATTTTTTGTATTTTCCATGAATTAAATAAAATAACCGTGCACAGACAAATGCAAATAATTAACAAGGAAACCAAGGAACTTTCCTAAGGTTACGTCGAAGGCGCACTTTTCGGGATTTAGTTTCATCTCGTACTGCCTTAATATCTCAAAGGCTTCCTTCAGATGACCAATGTGATCCTCTTTCTTTGTCGTCTTCACTAGTATGTCGTCGATGTAAACCTCCATGGTCTTACCGAGTTGTTCTTTGAACATTTTGGTGACCAACCTTTGATACGTGGCCCTTGCATTCTTGAGCCCGAACGGCATCACCTTATAGCAGTACGTTCCTTGATGAGTGATGAAAGTGGTTTTTTCTTGATCTTCTTCCGCCATCAGAATTTGGTTATAACCGGAGTAGGCGTCCAAGAAGCCCAGCAGTTCGTGCCCTGCTATTGCATCGATAAGTTGGTCAATGTGAGGTAACGGAAAAGAGCCTTTGGGCATGCTTTGTTTAGATCGGTGAAGTCAACACACATTCGCTATTTCCCATTCTTCTTTTTGACCATGACCACATTGGCGACCCATTGGGGGTATTTCGATTCTCTGATGGAACCGTTGGCGAGTAATTTATCAACCTCCTCGCTGATCGCCTCATTGATTGCGGCATTGAACTTTCTCCTTATTTGTCGTACCGACAGATAAAGTGGATCGACATTCAGCCTATGTGTGGTGATATCCCTTGGGATTCCTGGCATATCTGAGTGGGAAAAAACAAACAGATCGGCGTTGTTAGTTAAAAACTCATGATACTTACCTGGCTCCGAGAGGTTGTGTCCAACATAAGCCTTTTTTGTGCTATCAGTGTTATCCAATTAGACGGGATCGAGATCTTCTATGGTTGCCTTGCAAGCTTCTACGATGTCCGGGTCTTTGATGGACTCTACTTAAACGTCGGGTTTGGTTCCCGACATGACTGATTGCTATACTTTCGCACTTGCCCCTTTTAGTTGTTTGGTGTGTGTGTAATCTTGGGTGACCTGGTAGCATTCTTGGGCGGTACGTGGCTCGCCTCGGATGCTGAATATCCCTCATGGGGTGGGAAATTTGATTACTTGATAGAAGCTTGAAGGGACAGGTCGCATTGCATGTATCAATGGTCGTCCTATGATGGCGTTGTAGGCCGTTTCCTGGTTCATGACGTGGAATGTCGTTTCCAGGGTAACCCCTCCTGCCAGGACAGGTAGAACTATTTCTCCAGATGTCTGCTCTACTACATTGTTAAAACTCGTTAGTGTTATGCAACGCGGTATTATTATATCCTCGAGCCTCATTTGCATGAGAACTCGTGGGTGAACAATACACACGTTGCTTCTGTCATCCACCATTATTCTTTTTACATCGGTATCTGCGATGCGTAAAGTTATAACCAAAGCATCATAGTGAGGGAAAGACAAACCGTCGGTATTTGACTTATCAATGATACTATCTTCGAGGTCGTCATACCGTTCGTGGGCGACTGTCCGTTTGAGTTTATGTGTGGTGGTGAATTTCACATGGTTGATTACCGTGTTACTGCCACCGCCAATGATCATTTGTATGGTACGAACGTGTGATGGTGGCTTTAGAGGTCCTTGAGGTTGATCGCGCCCTCGAGCGAAGTTGGCTCATCCTTTGTCGCTCAGCAGTTCTTTTAGGTATCCCTGATTTAATATTCTTACTACTTCCTGTCGCAGACCTATGCAGTCCTCGATCTTTTGTCCTCTTTCCTGGTGGAACTTACACAGGACGTTTGACCTCATTGTACTTGGGTCCGACTTCATCTTTTGCTGCCACTGCACCTTCGTGCCGAGCTTCTCCAGTGCGTACATTATTTATGAGGGGGAAACACAAAAATTATGAGTAGATAGTAGTGGAGGCATACCTCTTTCATTTCGGGAGGGTGAGGTATGTCGAGGCGCGGCGTCTGCATGTCGTGGAGGTGGAGGATTGGATGTTCGGATGTAAGGCTGGTGTCTTTCTCGATTGAAACGTAGTAGTTGATCCTTTCGCCCGTCATGGCGGCGATCTCTCCTTGTCTCGGTCTGGACTGATGTTAATCGCTGAAGCGGGCCATTCAGGTCATCCTCGTCTGCCCTCACTTCGGCGCAATAAGCATTGTGGATCTCTTCCCACGTGGTAGGGGGTACTTCATGAGTCTACTGAGTAGCTTTTTGGTTGTTTTTGACCCGTTTCTGTTTAGCTCGTTTTGAAAGGCTGCTACTGTCATCCCTTCTGACACGTTTGGTAGGCTCATCCTTACTCTGTTGAATTGGGCTAGGAAATCCTGAAGTCCCTCGCCTGCCGTTTGCCTGATGGCGAAGATATCATTGACCCTGGCTTCTGCCTTTTTCGCTCCCGCGTGCGCGGTGACGAACTTGTCTGCCATCTCTTCGAATGTGGATATCGATCATATTGGTAGTTGGGAATACTACGTCAGCGCTCCCCCTGTCAGAGTTTCGCCGAACTTTTTCAGCAGTACAGACGACACTTGTTCCTTTGATAAATCGTTACCCTTTACTGCGGTAATGTAATGGATTAGGTGATCTTCCGGGTCCGTGGTGCCATCATATATTTTCAAATATGGCGGCATTTAGAAGGTTTTTGGAATAGAATGGGGAGTTGCCCCTTCGCTATATGGTTGTTCGACGAATCGTCCCACATCGCATTTTGGTAACAGCTTCGGAGCGCCTGGTATTTTATCGACCCTTTCCTGATGTTCCTTCATCTGGTCGCGGAGTGTTTTGTTCTCATTTTCCATCTCTTCCATTTTCTTTAAGATGGCCATAAGTGCATCGTCACCTGCATCAGTAACAGTGCGGGTATTACCTGTTCGCGTAGCGCTTGGCTCATCGGCAGCAGCTGCGATTTCTGTGTGTGGTGCATCTTCGACACCTCCCTGAATAGGTTTCTCGAGCATGTTGCTCAAGGCACTCGTTAACCATTCTTCTAGTAGCCTTTTGACTGCTGGTGGCATTTCTCCTGCTGAGGATGTTGAGGTTCCTCTCTCGCACAAGGTCGTTAGATCCCCGTGCGGAGGAGGTGAAATCTCACCCTCAAGTGTAACACTTGGTGTTGCATTCTCATCGTCTTCTCCACTGGCCTCGTTGAGGGAATTCAGGAGGTTATTTATGACACCCTTTATTGCTTTTAGCCTCGCTTCTCCCTTTCCCCCCATCGTTGGCTTTTACGGAGCTAGAGAAAGGTGATTATTTTCTTCAAGAATCTAGATGAAAACTACGATTTCAGCTATAGAAATCCCCACAGACGACGCCAAATTGTTTGACTCAAAAGATGGTAAAACCTTTTTGAACAAATCAATCAAAGATGATGGGGTAAATCTCAGCTGAATATAATAATCTCTAGAAAGAATAATAGATAAAGAGAAGATGGTCGTTAAGTTACTTTTCATTCAAGATTGATAATCTTTTTTAGAGTCCAGCCCCCTGTTACAAGGTTATTGTCCCCCTTTTATACTAAGGGAGAAACTCTTCTAAATTGTAAAAGACAAAATACAAGGAATATTCGACGGAATATTCCTGATGTTCCATAATGGGCTTACACTATTACAAGAGTCGTACGGTCTCTTCTTTGCCTTAAGGTCGTCTCCCTTGGGACGTCGACTCAAAAAGACCCTGTCGTTTATCGTACTCGTCATTGGTCGTGGTCGGTCAAATTTGGACTCATACACATTTTCCTCATCCAACAGTTCCACATGCAATACAGCTGCCGCATATGAGGCTAAGTCTAATAAATCGTTGGTGCAATCGATAATATCTTCGATACAAATCAAATTTTATTAGCTCGAAAGAGAAGCGCCATGCCAGTTGATTCATGTGCCCTCACTTTAAATAACAAAATGATAAAGGTTATTCTGCATTATGCATGAAAAGAAGACAAATAGAAGGAATATCACCTTCTTCTATATATTTTGTTCGTTCAACTTTGTAAATAACGAAGTGACTGAATCTCGAGATACCGACCGCATCTCTATTTGCGTTATCTCTGAGATTCAAGAAAGTAGATTAAAGAAAGTGATGAGCAAGGGTAAACGAGGCCGTAGCAGCTTATAAGCCGTCAGTTTATAAACTGTTCGCAATCTTTCACTTCACGAATTAGCTTTTGAAGTTGAAGTTAGATTGGTTCATGACAATATATGTTGAACTTGGACTAATGAGGTCGATGAAATCGGAACTAGCTCGGGTGGTTCATTCGTCATAAATCGTGTTACTGTCTTTTCTTTTCCTACAAAAATTAAACCCAAAACCAAAAGTATGCCACCTTAAACATTTTCGTAAAGTAAAAAAAAATGTTGTAAAAAATGTATACGATGAAAAGCTGTCAATATTGTTTTTAAGTGTTTTTTTTTAAAAAAAAAAAAATCAAAGAAAAAGTTAGTGACCTATAGCAACAAAAGGTAGGAAGTAAGGAAAGCGTTTAGCAACCGTTATAAGTAGTAAACAATTAAAATAATGTTTTTATGTTGGGGGAAACGGGAGACACATATTACAAAGTCTGAACACAAAGTGCAGGAAAATTTGACTAGAAAAATAATGTCGACGTCTTTTCGTCAAATCACACCCGTTCATAAGTTGCATACAGTTTTTTTAAAATTCAACCTAAAGAGCTAGCATTAAACTAACCCCAATATTAACATAATCAATTATTGAACTGCAAGGACGTGTTCCGATTAGAAAAAATTTCTACTGAATGTACAAACCAATGTAATAAAAGCGATAAAATTCAATCTGGACGATCAAGGCAATGCCTTACTGTAAAGTAACAAATCCATTATGTTTTGTCAAATTAAAAAATCTGAAAGATTCAGGAGGAACATGTTCCTTTTTATTAAGATTAGAGTAAAACAAAGTCAAAAACCTGGTACGCCTTAACCGGCACACATGAACAATAAAGCTGACAAATTGATACTTCATTATTCTATGCTAAGTGCTAACAGAGAACCCATGATTGTACTTGTCACCAACCTGGCATGCTCTCATCTAATATAGGTCATTGCTCATATCATCAAGTACCAAATCACTATGTATGCCCACATGGATAATTAATTCAAAACAAAAGGGAACAGATACAGCAAATCTATTAAGATTGAGTACATTATAATATTAAGTATTGTCGGAGAATATAAACATAAACAATTAAAGTTCAAACGCATACGCAAGCTTGTTCATTTGAATAGTTGCGTCCAATTTGAGCTGGACTAAATAATAAATAGCTGAGCCGAGTTGAAACTTCATACTTTCTTTGTAAATCACTTGGTACATTCATTTGTAGCTCTAGCAAAAAGAAGCGTATGTGACATATATATCATTACCGAATTTAACTGAACCGATCATTCACTTCATCAAGAACATAAAAGTTGAATTTATATATCATATTCAGATGTTGGATCCGCCTCTACTGATAAATGATATTAATATTCGCTAGCTACTAATGGAAGGACTAGGAACTAGAGGAATCACAAGAGGACAGAGTTTCACATGAAAAAAGTCAACACCAGCTAGAAGAACATGCTTAGGTAGGGAACTATATTACTTAACAGAAATGAATTCAAATCTAGAGTTAGTAAGTGTAAATTTGTTGTGCGATTACATATATATGTTTTTTATTTTTATTTTTGTGTGTAAGTACACATAGTTTCACCCGATAATTACGAGTTCAATTGAATTTACAGAAAAATGCTTTAAACCCGCCTCTAAGAGATATGAAGAGGTGGGAAAGGAAAGATGAAAAAGAGCGACAAATAATTATCAAAATTCGTTGGTTAAAGACTTTTCTCCTTACAGGTAAATAAACAATAAAATAAGGCAGTGAAAAGCAACATTTGAAATACACCAACAATTCGTAGCGAAAAGAAAATTTTTATTTGTGCCTCACACAATTGACACTGGCTGTGTGAGGCCTTTTTTTTATCTCACAACTTCAAACTTACATTCATACTTCTCTCTTCTTCTTATCAATCATTTTTTTACAATGTCTGAAGTGCCAAAAATAAGGGTTTCACTATATTGGGGGGGGGGGGGGGGTGAGGTTGTGCTGGAGAATAACTCTGTGAGATATAGCTCACATCCACAGTGTCATGTTAAATTGCCGCTTACTATGGAGTACGATAAATTGGTATCGTTGTTACGTAAAAAAATGAGTGATAGGAGGCGTTCGGTTAACCTTAAAGTAACCGGTAGATTTTCGTATTCAGTGACTTCGTAGGGGTTTGCTTATTATTCTGAGTTTAACATTGAGGATGATGAAACTCTTAGAGATTTTTTGCGGATTCCGGATGAATACAGGAAATTTATTGTAATAAAATTATTGGAAATGTACGTCAAGGTGGAAGACGTTCCCAATAATGAGGGCGTGCATAGTAGGGATAACCTCCAGTCATCGGGTGGTTATTCTGGAGCAGTTTTTGCCAGACAGATTGCTGATGAAAGAGCTTGCCTTGATTTAAACTTGTCACCACCGACGAATGAGCAGCCACAAAATAATTTTTCGACTTTATATAATCAACAAGACGACTGGTAAACTTCAATTTTACTATGCTTTAGCGATGTTTATTTTATGTTTAATAGGATTTGTATTAACACTCATATTTTTCATAGGGGTTACCGTCACCAACAAGAAAATATCCATCATGAAACGTCAAGACAGTACGACTTGTAAGTAAGGTGATATAGCTATATCTAAAGTATTTATCTAGTTGGGTAACTTATCATTTTGTTCTTTTTGTGTAGTGAAAACGAGCTTCTTGAAGCTCATGACCTCACACAATTGCCCATAGACGACGTATTTACTCGTGATTTGGCAGATGCGTAGAATCAGGAAGATGATAGTGATTACGACAACAATACGGATGAGTCTGAGGATGACACACCCTTCCATGATGACGGTATGATGAGGAGGAAGTGAATGTTGAACCTGAGCTGACGAGGGAGCATGTTCCTCTACCTCCCGCTAGACCAAGAGTGTACGAGTCCCACGTGCCATTTCATGAGCAGAAGATACCCTACCTTGATAATTTGCCAAGCATGCCGAACGTGGATGCCCTCACAAGGGATGATAATGAATTTCGGTCAATGATGTGGGATGAGTCTAGACCAGTTGTTCTGACAAAGGGCATGTATTTCCCCGATAAAGCTCGCCTAATTAGGGCTGTAAAAATCTACAGTATAAGAGAGTGCCGTGAGATGATGGTAAGTGAGTCAACTACGGAGAAATATAAGGTTGTATGCCGTAGATACTTTATGGGTTGTCACTGGATGTTGCGTGAAGAAATCAGGTTTGTGGAAAGTGGGTAAATTTATTAGCGAGCACAGATGTGAAATGGACACATACAATGAGAATCACTTATACTTGGATGTGGACTTGATTTCTCTTGTCTTGATTCCATATTTGGAAGTGTCCATTAGGTTCAAAATTAAAGAGTGTATTACAGCCGTCCACCAGGAGTATGGTTGTACTATAACCAAAAGAAAGGCATATCTCGGTCGCAAACGTGCCTTTGAACTTATTTATGGTGACTGGGATAAGTCTTTTTCAAATCTGCCCAAGTACATGGCCGCACTGCAACACTTTAACCCCGGGACTGTTGTTGAATGGAGGCGTGAGCGGAGTCCGGACAGACCCGAATATATTTTCAACTATGTGTTCTGGTCATTTAAACCAGCAATTGATGGTTTTGTGCATTGTCGTCCTGTTATTTCCATAGACGGTACTCATGTCTATGGAAAGTATGATATTAAGCTTTTGATTGCAGTTGCAGTAGATGCCAACGGGCAAATATTTCCACTAGCTTTTGCCATATGTGCCAACGAAAGTGAAGAGACATGGACGCTTTTTTTGAACCACTTGAAGCAGCACGTTGTCAAACAGCGTTCAGGTATTTGTCTAATATCTGATCGGCATGGTGGTATTTTAAGTTCTGTACGTCACTTGCCTGAATGGCAGGAACCATATAAATACCATTGTTACTGTGTGCGTCACCTGAAGGCCAATTTCCAGAAGAAATATTCTCCGCTCCAACCACTTAAATCGTTCTTCCATTTGTTCTTTTCCTTCTTCTACCTCTTTCAGTTTCGCCTTCACCTCCGTAAGTTCCTGTTTATATTTTTTTTTACGTTCCTTTTGTTCTTCACAATTCCATTGTTCTTTCCATTTTTCTTCTCCCACCTCCTTCAGTTTCGCCCTCATTTATACAATAATTCTATCGCTTTCTCTTTGTGTTTCCCGTTGTCATAAACACATATTATGAAGAAACTGCAGTTGTTCTCTGTAGCATTCCTGATAACATGGTTCATCAACTCATTCCTCAAAATCACAAATAGGTTCGCCGGGAATCTTGTATAACTGGTTCATACAACACCAGTAGCGGCGTCCAACTTCACCACCGTTTCAACAATTTTGCATCGAGCATTCTTTTCCACAGTTGCACTTTGGTGGACGAAGAGGTTGAGCCATTTAATGAAATATTTGCTTTTAGTAAAAAAAAAAGCCTTACTTTTAATGAAATATTTGCTTTTACTAATTTTTGAGCACACAAAATAACTACAATGAGGCCATTATTTATAGGCGAGACAAAATACATAAAGCGTGGTATAGTAGTGCGTTTTATGGAGTTGTCTTGTCGTTCTGAAAAAGATGAAAACCATGTGAAAAAAGCTACTTTATTGCAGAAAAATTTAATATATAAAGCGAGGTATAGTACTGCGTTTTATGGAGCTGTCTTGTCATTCTGAAAAAGATAAAAACCATGTGAAAAAAGCTGCTTTATTGCAAAAAAATTTAATATATAAAGCGTGGTATAGTACTGCGTTTTATGATTTTAGTTATCCTTTGTGCAGTGATGGTTTTAGTTCTATTGTTTGTTTTTGTGTTACGTTTGCAATGTTTGTGTTTCTTGTGTACTGTTTAAGTAAAATTATTGTTCAAATGCAATTAAAATAAAAATATTGTTAAAAGATAATTGTTACCATTAACATAATGCACTATTTACACAAAGTAAAAACATAAGTAAATCAGTGAGTCCCGTAGCCTGTGTGCTTCAGTGTTGCTGCCGACCTAAGTTGCATCCCCTGCCGCCCGGGTACACTATCTGGATCATCGTCATCAAGCCGCCTCTTTATGTGAGGATGTGCAGCAGCATCGACACCACAACTGGCAGGATCGGAAGAATATGCCGTCGGGTCGTCAGTAACCTACAAAACAAGTAGTAATCTTAGAATTTGAAAACGTATATATGTATTGTACGTGTTGAGTCAAAAAATATTTTCTCACCGTGGTCTCGTCGGCCACCTGAGTATATACATCCGTGATGTCCTCATCAAAGCATGTAGTGGCCTCAAAGATGGGCTGGGACGAAACCTACATAAGAAAGTTAAATATTAATTAATGTCAGCTCATTAAGGAAAAGAAAACAAATTGAAATTTTAAAGTAATACAAACATACCTGCACATGTGGTAGATCCGCATCAACCACCGGGGATGAGGCATAACTTAACCTGCACCCGCCATCTTTGTCCCGGGTGGGCTGATCCTCAGTTGCGGTAGATAGGCATGCAAAGTACTGGTCTACATCCCCGTCGAATGTACATGTGATCGACAATGCTCCTGACGGGGTGACCTGCGATGCTGGCAGAGATAGCTAAAGGTTGTACGAAGGCATACTGCTAGAAGGCTCATCTACCCGAGGTATATAACCCGGCTGATCATCTCCAAGCGCCTCAACTCCAAAGTCCTCATCATGTCCCTCAACAGGTGCCTCAACGCCCCCTTGCTGGGGACCACCTCCTCGCCGTCCCCCGCGACCCCATAGGGCACACCCCCTACCTCGTGGGGCACCCCTCTTTCGTGCCCTACCCCTGCCTCGTGGGACACCCCTACCCCGATGGTAGTCCTCTAGCGCCGCATACTGAGCCTCGTGGTCCAACCTCGCGGCATCTCTCGCCTGAAACAGGGTCCGACGAGCCAACTGTGCCACCCGCCGGCCATAGTCAACGACTGCAGGGATGTCGGTATGCTGCTGCATCTCCTGTCCCAACTGGTAGAGGTGATGATGCCCAATAGCCTGTGAAACATTTAAAATATTAATTAAATAACACTATATCACAATTATACGATATTAATAAGCCAAAAAACATACTAGTGCCCCGTGCCTCCCGACATATGGTCTGTAGCGCTCGCCAAGTACATGAATGGGGTTCCCGATAGTTAGTCGGGTATGACGGCGGTACCATGACACATACAGATGAATAGTGGCCTCCTGGGTAAATGTAGGTGCTGGCGGAATACGGTCAGCTCGCTCCTCCCAAATATGGACCTGCTGCTCTAACCATCCCATATATATATCGTCCAGCCTGGAACGGTCATCCCGCTGATAGTGCGTAGCCACCCATCAAGGCTCCCCCGGTATAGGATGGGGACGGTGAAACTGGCGAAGCACGCGCTCTGTGGCATGATACTCAACCATATCGAAGCAGATCATCGGACGGAGGTGCTCCAAAGCAGTCGATCGACTGAGCAATAAACGGGCAGCTGAGCTAGCAACTCGTGACTGTATGGCATCCAGATGAACTACCAAATAATAACATAAAAGTAAGTATGCGCAATACAACTCAATTTAAAACAAGTAAGTGTAGGTACATATTTACCTGTCCGTCCACCAACATATCTAGCACATCCCTGACAAGGGGGATATTATGATGAGCATCGGTCCCTTGGTAGTTCCCACACTGGAGAATCCACTTAGAAGCTAGAGGGAGAAACGGATAAGCCTCATCGGGCTCAAGTGGTGGTAGAGGTGGCTGCAATGGCATGATCTGCTGCCAGGCCCAAACATAAGATAAAAGGTTGATGTAAAATTTATGAGTCATTTCAACCATATAGAATTCGGAGTAATGAACAGAGTATTCGAAAATGTTGTCACCTGTAGGAGGGGCAGAAAATCACATATGTCCACCGATGGGCCCATGCTCGACCGGCACATGCTCCTATACAAGTATGCGAGAACAGCAGCACCCCAGCTGTACTGGGGTAAATCATCCAGCTGCTGAAGATGATAGAGAAAGCGCATACTCACGAGACTCCCCGAAGTGTTCGGGAACAAGACACACCCGAAAAACAGGAGCAGCGCCTGTGAGCACGTGATTTTTGTTTTTTCGCACGACAATCGCTCCAAAAAGAAATAAAAAATAATAATTGGCCCTGCTGTACAATTTTGAATTTCTGTGCGGCACCTTGTTGATTTATTTGTGACTTCGGCCCATTTTTATTTATTTACTTTATTAAAAATAAAATTCAAAAAAATATATGTGTCCTGCATAATTCAAACCGTAATCCGGTCGTTAAATAGAAAATCATGAGTAGGCATCTTCATCCGTGATTTTATTTTGTTTAACTTTACTTGTTTGAAATATTTTAGTGTGCAAATAATTGTATTGAGTGTGTATTTAATTTTAATTTGATTTTTGGCTTAGTTTTGTTTTAAAATAAAAAAAAGGAAATAAATAAAATAAAATAAAATAAAAAAAGAAAAAAGAAAGGGTCCCTTTATTCTTCCGGATTTGGGCCAATTTTAACAAAATTGGCCCAAATAAACAGCCCAAGACCCAGGCCTGCCCGGTCCAGTCCAGATGATGCCCAGAGAGAGTCCAAACGACGTCGTATGGATACAGTTTGACCTGGGCCGTTGATCTCAGATTGATCAACGGCCAAGATCACATTTCCTATACCCACGAACAGAACCCGACCCGTTTCCACCCGGACCAACCCAAACCCCCTTTAGTTGAAACGACATCGTTTCCCCGAGGCCTTTAGATCCAAGCCATTGATTCCAGTTAATCCGATGGCTGAGATCAGCCGCCTATTCCATATATAAGCCTATAACCTTACCCTGCCCCCCCATCAGATACCCCAGCTCCCGTCTTCAACCTCATCCCCATCAAACCCTAGAGCCGCCCCTGTATCCTCCACCATGAAAACCGGCGGCATGGACGCCGGTGACCTTCCCCTTAACACCCTAGAACCCCCTTGCCATCCTGAACATGAATCCATTAACCCTGTAGTTCGAATCCCTCCCCACCTTCTCGAATCTTCATTTGAAGGTTCGAGTCGAAACTCGATCTACACGGTTCAACCCCAGCTTCACACCAGATACTCCCCAGACCCCCCTCGTGACCAAACCATACTTGGTTTGGTCCGAATCTGATCAGGGAAGCCTGAATCCCAGATCTAAGTTTGAAGGTTTTGTGTCCTTCGTCACTGGTTCATACCGGTTCAACCGAAGAGATTAAGGTCTA
This sequence comes from Nicotiana tabacum, assembly GCF_000715075.1. Classification (NCBI taxonomy): domain Eukaryota; kingdom Viridiplantae; phylum Streptophyta; class Magnoliopsida; order Solanales; family Solanaceae; genus Nicotiana; species Nicotiana tabacum. The sequence goes on along the minus strand of NC_134082.1, from coordinate 172,617,039 downwards.
ATGGACTTCAATCAAAGTGTTTCTCATCTGAGAAACACTTCGATTAAAGTCCATTCAGCCTTAAGAAAGTTTGTCCAAATCCGAGTTCAAACTGTTAAACTTTTCAAGTTTTAAGGTAAGTCTGCTTTCTTTTCCTTTATTTGTTTTTAGTCCGTATGATTTGTTTTAAAAGACTGTTCATATTTGTTTTAATTTTTATCAACTTTTGTTTGTCCACTTTGTTTGAACATCTGTGTTTGTTTGAATCCCTCTCCTCCTATTCTGATACGGCATGCGTATTGGTTGTATTCCAAATTTGTACTTGACTAACTGATTCCTCGAAGTACCATTCTATTTTAATCAGTATAAGTCGAGTCATGTGTCCCATACTTCTGAATGTCTGATTTTTGGCTACGATTGTGTACGTTAATGCTAATATAGTCGAGTCGACATGAGTCGTCAATTAGTTTCAACTGTCTGAGCATAGTAAATCGATTTACTTCTGTTGAACATTTGTTGAATCAATTAAGAACCAATTTTGTTTACTTATAGCTGTTGATTTGGATCAGTAATGTAAAAGGGATGTTTGGTTTAAATGCTGAATTGGAGGGCATGTGCACTCTTGCACAACATTTGCATTGGTGCACCTCATGTGCATTGGTGCACCTCATGTGCTTTGTGCACAACCTGTGGCCTGCATAAAGGTCCTTGTTTAATTTTAAAATGGTTTGACAGCATATGCTGTCAACATATCCTACTGCCCATACTTGCTTTTAGTTATGGAAAAGTTAAATCTGCCAGGGAATGATGAGGTTTTTATACCTAATTAACTAAAGTGGAACTGAAAAAGTTTAAAGGCACATGGAAGGGGTATGGTAATAGTCTGAACAGGCTGTTTAAAAGGGATAGTGTTGAGGCCTATAAGAGGGAGAGGTGAGGAGACAGAAGGAGATACAAAAAAAAAGAGGACTGATTAGGAAGGTTGTAAAAAGAAAAACACACTGTGAGGAGTTTAGACAGGAGAGCTTGAAATACATACAAATAGATACACATAGATAGAGAGAGTTTAAGGGATAGAAGGGATACCACCAACAATCAGAAGCTTTTTCCTCCTATTATTACTGGGTTTCAGTTGTTCAACCTGTTCAAATCAATTCTGATTCTTTGAAATTCCAGTTGTGTCTATTAGTCGAGTGTTTTTCATTGGTTTACTACTGGTTTGGTCTGTCTGGATTTCTGATTCTATTCCACTGGGTGTTGCTGCTATTTGGCTATTGCTTTCTATTGGCCATAGTTGCATCTCTGCACTCGAGCCTGTTTCTTGCTATTTGTTTTGCCTGCTGCTATTCTGCCCTGTTGCTACTGACAGTGCTGTTACTGCTGCTGCATTGGTTCATTGTTACTCTACTGATTGCCCTTTTTCTTCAATTGCAAATATTCCCAGGTACACAACCTTTGAACCTTGTATTGTTGAAAGTTTGAAGTTGAAGCAGAAATAAAGAAATGAACACCAGTTTATGTTATAGTATTGGTGTAAAAAGATAGTTCGAATGTTGGTTGGGCCTGTATTTTTACTGCGAATTGCAAATATTCTGTATAAACTAGCATACATTCTGTTTAAAGAGGAACTGTTAGATAGCATGGCTCAACAGTAATGACAGTATGACATAGACAACATGTTTTGATTTAGTATACATCCAGTTCAGTATAACACTTGTTTGATTTAGTATGACTGTATAACATAGAGTCATGGTAAGCACTTGTATGTATTTTGCCTAGACCACTGAATTGACAAAACTGTGGTACTGGGTCCGGGATAAATGTGTCCCAAACAAACTCCCATACAGTCACATTAAGAGTATGGCTATGAATGCCAGTTCTCCTGTTAGTTTATTCGTTCCAATGCAGGTTCGATACTGGGTTTCGGTACAGATTCTTTATTTCGAAATGATGTAATGATTGTTGAGAAAAACTAATAATCATTTTTGAGTTCAATTAGTAGTAATTTTCCTAATAAAACAGCCGATTTCTTTTATCAATTTCAAAAAGGTTAGAGTGTTAAGAATAGAACTTGGAGGTCGTTAAACATAACTCAATATATGTTGTTAGTTTGTTTGCAATCTCACTTAGCGAATTAATAAGCATATTCACTTGTTGAAGACAAAGCATGCGGTAGCCCTCACCTCATGAACAATCAATCAGGTAATCAAACAAGTTTAGTTTCGGCAAACATAATAAGGATTCAGTCCGTATTTGTCTAAACCAGCAAAATTCGGCATCATCCTTCTCTTTAAAGATAAATGTAGTAAAAATGTAGTCATTGTAGGGTACCCTTCTAAAATAATGAGACGAGCCTCGCCGAATAAAAAGGCAAATTGCGGGGCCCTCAATAATTGGTCATAATAAATACTTAGAATTTGGGACGGGCTGTTTAGTGAATTCCACTGCCCTCCCCGAAGACAATAACGCGTTAGATTCTTTAGGCGCGACTTAATCAAATCACATTCTTAAATTCGGGTGCGCATTTATGTGACCCAAATTCAAATCTCAACGGAGTCGAAATGTGTTAACAACTACGGGTGCATTGATTGTGACGTGGTTCGAGATACATTTTCACGACGTTGCAATTCTATAAAAATAAAATGATAATAATAAAAGCGGTTAAAACTTAATAAAAGCACATAAGTCACAACATGTATTTAAATCAGATATTTAGCCATTATAACAATTTAAGCGACCGTGCTAGAACCACGGGATTCGAGGGTGCCTAACACCTTCCCTCGGGTCAACAGAATTCCTTACTTAGAATTTCTGGTTCGCAGACTTCATTTGGAAAAGTCGAAAATCTCCTCGATTTGGGATTCAAGATAAACCGGTGACTTGGGACACCAAAAGCCAAACCTTTCCCAAGTGGCGACTCTGAATTAAATAAATAATCCCATTTCGAATATTGTCACTTAAATTGGAAAAACTCCCCTCGGCATTAACTCTTCGGGGGCGGGCGCGCAAAAGGAGGTGTGACAGCTCTGGCGACTCCGCTGGGGAGGAAACCCAGAACCACTGGTTCAGGGTTCAAGAATTCGAGCTTAGAATAATTGTTATATTTGGCTTTATTATCTGATCTTTATTACATATTTTTGCATAACGTGCTAAATATTGTCTTTTACCGCTTTGATATTATCTGAACTGTATATAAACTGTGCCGAAACCCTTCTCTCTTCACCTCCGGGGAGAAGCTCGCTGGTCGAGACTCCCTATTCTGTTAGTGTCAATACCCGAAATAAGAAAGAGGACGGATAAGTTACGAAGCCGGACGGCCTTTTGGTTCCCGGTAAGTTGCCCCTCCTCGACTCGAGTTGTCCGCTCGGGTACACAGTCTAGAACAAATACCAAGGTTTAAACCTAGTATAACTCGACTTCATGCCGGATCCCTAGTAGGAACGCTTATTTGCATCATGTTGCATTTGACTTAGGGGGCTCAACACAGGGGTTGGGTCCGTCTAGGACAAGCAACCAGAAATGAAAAGGCCACCCTGCTGCATCTTATTTGTTTTGCGCATTTATTTGCTTCGGTTCCGCATGTTGATCGGTTTCTAAAAAAAAGAAAAATAGCAGCGTAGGGAGATAATTACTTATTTTGGAAAAATAAAACCAATGTCCAAGTAGTGTCGAAACCTCGTCGGAATTTTTCTAAAAAAAATAATATAAAACCAAAAGTTGTCTTTTAGTTTGATTCATTAAAAAAAAATATAAAATTGTTCTGTTCTTTTTAAGAAAGGGTATTTATTTTTGAAAAAAAAAATAAAAAAAAAAGTATAATAAAAAAATCTGGAAAACTCATAATTCAAAAAATGTGTTGTTTCTTTTTTAGCACCCTTTTATAAATTCGGACTAATAGTCCAAATATTGCAAAAAAAAATAATATATTTTTAGTATTTATCTTTCTCCAAAAATAATAAAAATGCTTATTCTTGATTACTAAGTTTATTTAATTTTCTCTATGACCGAACTACGCCGGTTTGATTCTCGCACGGGGTGAGATACGTAGGCAACCCTCGGCGGGTCCAACCTCCCGTTTTCAAAAAAAATCTAGATAATTTTAATTTTTTGAGTCTAATAAAGTTTATCGCCTTAAATAAATGTGCAGGATGAGCACGATACAAAATGAATCGTTTTCAATAATGACCAAGATCCCTTTTGAGTTGCGATTATGGTGGAACGACTTAGGCAAAGAAGGGCAAGGCAAAGTGAGGAAATATCTGAAAAATCTCCCGGATTTACTAGACATTCAGCCTCGGGGTGATATTATCAGATCATTGGTCACTTACTGGGACTCGGCGCACAATGTATTCCATTTTTCAGACTTCGAACTCACCCCGACGCTGGAGGAAATAGCGGGATACATTGGGGGTGATGAAGCTCCGTTAAGGTTCAAGTACTTGATTGCACCTAGAGCCGTCACGGTACACCGATTTTTGGACTTTCTGAAAATACCCCGAACATTTCACCATCCAGATCTTGCCAAAGGCTTCTGCAGTCTCCATCTCATGTATGCTAGATACGGTCATGAGGGTGGGTTCAATAAGCCGGATTTCAAACTATGTAGTAAAGGCAACCGGCAAAAATGGGACGAACACAGGCAATTGGCTTTCATGACGGCTTTCTTAGGTCTTATAGTGTTCCCAAGGAAGGACGGCAACATCGATCTAAGAATAACTGGGGTTGTCAGTACTTTGCTTACCCAAGATAAAAGTACTCTGGCGCCTATGATTATGGCTGACATTTTCCAGGCTCTCACTGTTTGTCGAGCCAGGGGTGACTTCTTCGAAGGATGTAACCTACTGTTGCAAGTATGGATGACCGATCATTTATGTCATCGCTCCTCACTTGTGGGTTATGGTTCACCAGAGAAAACTTGTATTGGAGAATTCTACACGAGAATCAAAGGGCTCAATTTACCTGAGGGAGTCACATCATGGACCTCATTTCTCCGAACTCTCATTGCCAGCCAAATCCAATGGACGCTCGGATGGTCACCTATCGAGGAAATCATATACATGCCGGCAACCCGGCCTCACTTTCTGTTGATGGGACTGAAAAGTATCCAACCCTATGCACCGTATCGGGTTTTGAGGCAACTTGGGAGGTACCAAGTGGTACCGAAAGATGAAGATTTAAGTACCCAAGTGATTGAAATCAGTCTGCACGGTCATTTCCCTGAAGAAGAAGTTCGCCAAATCTGGAGTGAATGCCAACATCTGACAGCAAACACTTGTGTGATCGATATGGCAAAAGGGGAAGTTGCCCCAGGATATAACGCTTGGTTTAGAGGTAGCCTGTCTTACGAAAGACCGGCTAAGGGGCCGCATCTCGAAGATTTCGTAGAATCATCCCAAGGGCAATGGAACTGGTTAGCAAAAGAGAAGGGTTATCGAGCAGAGATTGGCGATTTGAAGCTACAAATAGATAGTTTGAAATTCGATAACAACGTACAAATCGCGGCGGATCGAAGCGAAAAGAATAGGTTGATCCAAGAGAATGAAGAACTTAAGGCCCAAGTCCAAAAATTGAGATTGTCTCTTGATGAGCAACCCAGAAGTCAATCAGACCAGCGGTTGATAAAGGGTTTGAAAAGAGAGATCACGGAATGGCGAGACAGGTTAGAAGAATCCGAAAAGATCATGACAGAGTTCAAGGCACGGTGGGAAACAAGAGTAGATAAGCATCGCCGATGTTTGAACCAATTGAAACGTGACCACGAGAAGGCTGTTTCCAAAATAAAGAGGGAGATGGCTACACTTGAGTTTAAAGCAGTTAAGCAGGCCAGGGATTTCCAAATGGAGAGTAGATACTGTTACGACTTGTTGGCCCAAATGAAGGAAGAAGTGCGGCAGCTGAGGGATCAGCACATACAGGACTCACAGGTATTCAAGACGTGCAGTGATCAGATAAGGCACCTACTCATAGAGAAGAAGCAAACCAGAGATAGGATCAAGGCCATTGCCCATGCCATCACCAGACGATGTCTACGATGTGAGAACATGTCCAGCGCTACCGTCCTCTCGGCAGTAATGGGTTATGTCAAGCAGACTATGCACGAGCTGGAGCAACTTGAGAGGGATCTCACTCCTAGGACCGCGGCGAGGCCGAACGATGCCCCGCGGAAACCAATTTTTAAAACCATAATGCATTCATAGGTCAAATCTGTATTTTAGCATCTTCTGCCTGTTTTTTTATCAAGGTGATTTTCAGTCTATTTTGAGTCTAGGTTCATTTTCCAAGTTTGCTTTTTTCTTTTGCAGAATGTAGCTTGTAATAGAGTGTTTCAACAATAAAGAGGTTGTTTCTTTTACGTCCATTTGTGTTTTTCAAACTACGTAATGATCTGATTCACGTAGGCATCGTGATACGTAGGCGATCCTCATCGGATCCGGTCGCATTTCTTTTACTACAAAAATAAAAATAAAAAAAATAAAATAAAAGACATAATAAATAAAATAAAAGGAAAACAAAAGAGAAAAAGAAAAGAAAAAAAGGGGGAAAAACTAATAAGAGAAAAAATGCCGGAATGACGCATGCTCTCGTAGCAAACATATAGTAATCCGCTTAACTGTATAGGTGCATCATGCCCAACGTGAGATTAACTATCTATTATTTGTTGCAAAATTAACCGTGCGTTTGTCATTGAGCATTTTTCCCAGGGTTTTTGAAAAGACGGTTGGTTTGGTGAAAGTCTGGCCTCGCACTCATACTTCACGAGGTCAAGGAGAGGTGTTCAACTACCTGTTGTTAGGACCAGAAGCAGTACTCACACTTACTTCACCAGGTCAAAAGGAAGTGTGGAAATGTCTTCGGAAATTCCATTGCAAACAGTCCCCGTCTCTGAGGAGAGCTCAATCTCAGCCGTCCTCACACCTGAATCCGCAACTGCGGAGGAAAATAGGATCCTACGGCTCCGCATGTTGGAAATGCTGGATGACTGGAACAATGGGAAAGAGCCGCCAAGTGTCGTCCCCGGATTCCCTGAACTATTCTCCAGGTCAAGTGGGACTTCTAATGTCCCCATAAATTACCCTGCTACCCCATTTGGGTACCCAGCCACCTCCGCCTTCTCTGCAGGATCACCTTCTGAGCCTCATCCCCGAATGTCGGCCAATGATGCAAGCATGAACATCTTTACTACATCGCCTTGCCCAGCTACGGCACAGCCTGCCACGTACAAGCCAAGCCTTGACTCATCCTCTTTTACATTCCAAGCACCGTCGTTCTCAATGGAACCAACTAGGTTCGCCACCAGTACTAATCCTTTACCGCCTCAGTGCGAGCTTGTACTAGGGCAGGATCAGAACCCCAGAGTTGTAGAACAAAATGAGATGGCCAAAAGGATGAGAAGCCTTGAGCAAAGTCTGAAGAATATGCAAGGATTGAGCGGGCAAAAGAGCGTCTCTTACGCCGACCTATGCATGTTTCCTCACGTACACCTGCCAACGGGTTTCAAGACCCCCAAGTTTGAGAAGTACGATGGGCACGGTGACCCCATTGCACATCTTAAGAAATACTACAACCAATTGCGGGGAGCCGGCGGAAAAGAAGAACTGCTAATGGCATACTTTGGTGAAAGTTTAGTAGGGATAGCTTCGGAATGGTATATGGATCAGGAAATGTCCCGATGGCATATATGGGATGATCTCGCCAGAGATTTTGTAAAACAATTCCAGTATAACATCGACATTGCGCCAGACCGAAACTCTCTGTCAAATTTGAAGAAGAAGCCTTCGAAAAGCTTTAGAGAGTATGCTATTAAGTGGCGTGAACAGGCGTCGAGAGTGAAGCCTCCCATGGATGAAGTGGAAATGGTCACTACCTTTCTCCAGGCTCAAGAGTCTGACTATTTCCAGAACATGATGTCAGCCATGGGTAAGCCATTCGCGGAAGCGATCAAGATTGGAGAGATGGTGGAAAATGGGTTGAAAACGGGAAGGATTTTGAGTCAAGCAGCCATAAGGGCAATCTCCCAGGCCGTCCAAAGCGGGTCTGGAGGAACAACAAGGGGGAAGAAGAAAGAAGAAACGACTATGGCAGCCTCTGAAGTAAGGGAGTATCGTCATCCCAGGCCCCATTTTCCGGAAAGAGCCCCGCAACACTATTACCCCCATTCAAATTCGGCATATGCTCATCAACCTTATATGGTCATGAATGCCCAACCTTATAACCATCCACCACAACAAACCAACCGAGGCCCAGCTCCACCTCCCAGAAATCAGCCTCACTACCGCAACCACTATAACCCACAACCCCCGCAGAATAACTACCGCCCCCAAGAGCCACCTCGACGGTGGACTTTCACGCCCATCGGTGAGCCATACTCAACTTTGTTCCCAAAGTTGGTCCAGTTGGGTTTCTTGCAACCCATCCCTCAAACAAGGCAAAACCCGACATCTCCTTCTTACAAAGCCGGAGTCAGATGCGCCTATCATTCAGGGGCCGAGGGACATGATACAAACGACTGCTGGTCATTGAAAAGAGTGGTCGAAAATTTGATAGAGCAGGGGAAAATAGTGCTAAGGGACGAGGAGATCCCGAATGTAACAAACAATCCATTGACCGCTCACAATAATGGGCCGTTGATCGGCATGATTTGTGAAGACAAAGAGTTCGACCCTGCTTTGAAAGCCATAATTGCCATTGTCGACACGGGGAAGAGGCCTGAAATAGACCAAAAATCAGAAAAGGGGGAGGAGGCCAAGGTTGCAGAGAGCAAGTCTGAAAAGAAGGTGGAAAAGAAAGTGGTACCAGCAAAGGGCGGAGTTCTTTACGTACCGCGAGGTCAAGCTGAGAAGACGCAGAAATCCGGGATCAAAAAGACAAAACCTATGTACGTGCCAAAAGGGGCCTATGTGGTCCGGGGGACGATTCAACCACCTCGGCTGAATGAGCCAGTGGTTATCGGACGCGTGCCACAAAAGCCAATGACCAACCCGACCACAGTGCCGTGGAATTATCAAAAGACTTTGGTGATGTACAAAGGAAAAGAGGTCGTGGGAGAACTTCCAGAAAATACTTTCATTAGAGGGTACTCAAATACCCAAGAACTGAACAACGCCACACAAAGGCGCTTTCCTCCAAAGAAGCCTGTGAGTGTTGAAGAGGCGGAAGTGTTCTTCCAACAAATGAAGATGCCGGATTACGAAGTGATAGATCAGTTGCGCAAGCACCCTGAGCAGGTGTCCATGCTATCATTATTGACAAGGTCGGCCGAAGCATCAAAAGATCTTACTGAAGACCCTAAATGAGGCATATGTGCCGGTTGAAACCTCGGTGGAGCAATTAGAGCGGATGACAGAAAGATTCTTCGCCGTCAACCAAATCTCCTTCAGCAAGAACGATCTACCCCCGGAAGGAGCAGCACACAACAAGGCATTGCATTTAACAGTCAAATGTGAGGACTACTATGTCAAGCGGGTAATGCTGGATGGGGGATCAGGTGTTGACATTTGCCCGCTCTCCACGCTGCAAAGAATGGAAATTGAGACCGGAAGAATCCGACCCAACAACGTCTGCGTAAGAGCTTTCGACGGCATCAAGAGAGACACCATGGGAGAAATAGACCTGCTGCTGGTCATAGGACCAGTCGAATTTCGAGTCACTTTCCAAGTGATCGACATGGACACATCCTACAATTTCCTCCTTGGCAGGCCTTGGATCCATGCGGCAGGAGCCGTGCCTTCCACTCTTCACCAGATGGTGAAGTTCGAGTACGAAGACCAAGAGATCGTGGTCCATGGGGAAGACGAACACGCCATTTATCGGGACCCATCCATCCCGTATCTTGAACCGAGAGAAGGGAGCGAACATACGGTCTATCAAGCTTTCGAGGTGGTACTGGCAGAGCAGCACGAAGAGGGAGTACCTTGCCCCCAGCCTTTCTTGTCTAACGCTTCGGTTATGGTGGCCAAAGAGATGATCCGACACGGATTTAGGCCAGGGAAGGGGCTTGGACGAACCCTTCAGGGAATGACAGAACCCATTACTTTACCAGTCATCAAGAAACCTTTTGGACTAGGTTTCAAACCTACTCCAGCAGACGAAAAATGGGCAAAGAAAAGGAGAAATGAGGGCTGGAAGTTGCCTCAACCACTGCCGGATTTACATGCAACTTTCGTCAGGCCAAGGTACGCTGAAGAAGATGATGATGAGGTCTTCACAGCTGAGGAAATCGAGGAAATATGTGGGGCGATGAGAGAAATGCTCTACGAGGTCCACATGGTTCAACCAGGTGAAGGCACAAGCACTGCTGAGATGCTGTACATGGGACCGAACGCCGAACTTCAAAACTGGGAGGCCACGCCATTCCCGACTAGATGGAAGTCCGGGTAGACCTGCCCTGCCACCTTTCCTGTGTCACAAGTTATCTCCGGGACATAACTTGAACGTTTTCTTCTTTTCATTTGTTGTTTTGAATTCCTAGTTGTAAACATTGTTGTCTTCCAACTTTCCAAAGAAAATATACAAAATACAAAAAAAAATCAATCATTGCTTTCCTATTCCTTCTTTTGTTCTGATTTTTTATTACTTTTCCTCTTATCTTCCTTTTCAGTCCTAATAATGCGGCTTTAAATATGACATGCTTGCGGACTTCACGCCCAGATCACAATGAGCTATTTAACTGCGAATTAATGAACCCAGAACCAGAATATGATGCGGAAGAGGCTTTTAGGGAGATAAACCGAGAGTTGGAATATTTCGAGAATAAACCTAAGCCAAATCTGAATGACACTGAACCGGTAAACTTAGGAACCCCGGAAGAAGTCCGGGAGACCAAGATAAGCATTCACACAGACAAGAAAACGCGAGAGGCGATAATTCAACTTCTTCTTGAATTCAAAGACGTGTTTGCCTGGTCATATGATGACATGCCGGGACTAGGTGTCGATCTAGTGGTTCACAAATTGCCAATTCATCCTGATTGTCCTCCAGTTCAACAAAAGCAACGAAAGTTCAAAACTGAGATCAGTGACAAGATTAAGGAGGAGATCACCAAGCAACTGAAAACAGGAGTGATCCGGGTAGTCCAATATACAACATGGCTAGCGAATGTGGTCCCAGTACCGAAAAAGGATGGGAAAACTCGGGTATGTGTAGATTACCGAGATCTGAACAGAGCAAGTCCTAAAGATAATTTCCCGCTGCCTAACATCCACATCCTCGTTGATAACTGCTCCAAACACGAGATACAGTCCTTCGTAGATTGTTACGCTGGATATCATCAGGTACTGATGGATGAAGAGGACGCCGAGAAAACCGCTTTCACCACGCCTTGGGGCACCTACTATTATCGGGTCATGCCATTTGGTCTGAAGAATGCTGGGGCTACTTACATGAGGGCCATGACTGCCATTTTCCATGACATGATGCACCAGGAAATAGAGGTGTACGTGGACGATGTGATAGTCAAATCCAGGACGCAGGATAATCACATCCAAGACTTGAGGAAATTCTTCGAGAGGCTAAGGAAGTATGACTTGAAGCTAAATCCAGCCAAATGCGCTTTCGGAGTTCCGTCGGGCAAACTTTTGGGTTTCATCGTAAGCAGGAGAGGTATCGAGCTAGATCCAACTAAGATAAAATCCATCAGAGATTTGCCTCCTCCAAGAACAAAGAAAGACGTGATGAGTCTGTTGGGCAGGTTGAACTACATCAGTCGGTTTATTGCCCAGCTGACAAGCACGTGTGAACCCATATTCAAGCTGTTAAGGAAAGATGCGGCGATCAAATGGACAACTGAATGTCAAGAAGCCTTTGATAAAGTCAAAGAATACCTTTCGAATCCCCCAGTCTTGGTACCTCCAGAACCAGGAAGGCCACTTTTCTTGTATTTGACAGTCTTGGAGAACTCTTTCGGCTGCGTCCTCGGGCAACACGACGCAACCGGAAAGAAGGAGCAAGCAATCTACTACTTGAACAAGAAATTCACCGGCTACGAGGCCAAATACACTCTGCTGGAAAGGACATGCTGCGCTCTCACATGGGTTGCACAAAAGCTGAGACATTATCTCCAAGCCCACACTACATTCCTCATAAGCAGGTTGGATCCTTTGAAGTATATATTTCAGAAACCGATGCCTACTGGGAGACTGGCTAAATGGCAAATCTTGCTTACGGAATTCGACATAGTTTATGTCACCCGCACGGCGATGAAAGCCCAGGCGTTAGCAGATCATTTGGCCGAAAATCCGGTTGATGAGGAATACCAGCCATTGGATACCTACTTTCCAGATGAAGAGGTAAACACCGTAGAAGTGATCTCGGAGGAAGCTCATGTTTGGAAGATGTTCTTTGACGAAGCCGTGAACGCCAAGGGTACAGGGATTGGGGCAATTTTGATCTCACCTGCCAGTCAGCATTATCCCGCCACAGCTAGACTTCGTTTCTTCTGCACAAATAATACAGCTGAATATGAAGCCTGCATTATGGGCATGCATATGGCAATCGATCAGGATGTCAAAAATTTACTGATTATGGGAGATTCTGACCTGATCATCCGGCAAGTTCAAGGCGAGTGGGAAACTCGGGATGTCAAACTTATCCCATACCGACAATATGTGGAGGACCTCAGCAAGCGCTTTACCTCAATAGAGTTCAGGTATATTCCGAGGTGTCACAATGAACTGGCAGATGCACTTGCTACTCTGGCTTCTATGCTACCCTACCCGGGCAACGCCCACGTCGATCCTTTGGAAATCCAAATCAAGGAAAGACATGGTTACTGCAGTGTAATCGAGGCGGGATCAAATATGCAGCCTTGGTACCATGACATCAAGAGATTCCTGAAGACGCAAGAATACCCAGAGCATGCTACTGGAGATCAGAAGAGGACCATTAGGCGACATGCAAGTGGTTTCTTTCTAAGCGGTGAATTGTTATATAAGAGGACCCCAGACCTCAATCTCTTATGATGCGTCGATATCGAGGAGGCAAAAAGGATCATGCACGAAATACACGTAGGTGTGTGTGGACCTCACATGAACGTGTATGTCTTGGCGAAGAAAATCCTTCGAGCAGGTTATTACTGGATGACCATGGAAAAGGATTGCTTTAGTTTCGTTCGGAAGTGTCATCAGTGTCAGGTGCACGGTAATTTGATTCATGCACCTCCCACGGAACTGCATCCCATGTCCGCACCATGGCCATTTGTCGCCTGGGGCATGGACGTCATTGGACCAATTGAACCAAAGGCCTCGAACGGACACAGGTTTATACTAGTTGCCATAGACTACTTTACGAAATGGGTAGAGGCTGTCACTCTCAAGTCGGTCACCAAGAAAGCTGTGGTGGATTTTGTACACTCAAATCTTATCTGTCGCTTCGGTATTCCTGCGACTATCATTACAGATAACGCAGCAAACTTGAACAGTCACTTGATGGGAGATGTGTGTGAGCAATTCAAGATAACACACAGGAATTCCACTCCTTATCGGCCAAAAGCCAATGGTGCTGTGGAAGCTGCAAATAAAAACATCAAGAAGATTTTGAGGAAAACAATACAAAGCTCCCGACAGTGGCATGAACAGTTACCTTTTGCATTATTGGGGTACCGCACTACGGTACGCACATCGGTGGGAGCGACTCCTTATCTTTTGGTTTATGGGACCGAGGCTGTAATACCGGCAAAGGTAGAAATCCCTTCGCTTCGAATCATTGTCGAAGCAGAAATCGAGGACAGCGAGTGGGTTAAGACTCGGTTAGAGCAATTGACGTTGATTGATAAAAAGCGGATGGCTGCAGTTTGTCACGGACAGTTATACCAACGAAGGATGGCCCGTGCTTACAACAAGAAAGTCCGACCCCGGAATTTCGAAGTAGGATAATTGGTACTGAGGCGTATTCTGCCGCATCATGAAGAAGCAAAAGGAAAGTTTGCCCCAAATTGGAAAGGCCCATACATCGTAAGGAAAATATTTCCAAGAGGAGCATTGTATTTAGGTGATATCGAAGGAAATGACCCCGACACAGCAGTAAATGCAGATGCAGTCAAGAGGTACTACGTCTAAATCATACTCCAGTGGTCCTGACACGTTTGAGAATGGCGAAGGTTTTATCCCCCACTACTCCCAAACACTACCCAATCCTCTCTACAAAAAGAAAAAAAGAGAAACAAGAAAAAAAAAGAAAAAAAAAACAAAACAAAAACAAATTTGATTGAGGCCTGAACTACGTTTGACTTGATTCCGAAAGGATACGTAGGAAGCCTCTCCCTGAGGTTCAGTCACACCAACAATAAAATCCCATCCACCCTGAAATTGAAAACCGGGGCACGTCGAGCAGTTGAGAAGTTAGTATCACTACCTCTCTTTACCAAGCACAAGCCTTCAAATCAATTACCAAATATGGTGGGGAATCAATAAGCGTCACAAACGAAGACCATCACACTCTAAATTGAGAGAGATAAAATGAGAGAGTCTCGGCGGTGAAAACCTTCGGGCACCACGAGGCGACGGGAGTAGAGAAACCAAAATGAGAGAGCTTGTTTAGTAAAAACTCGCAAAGAATGCTATCAAGCGATGACAAGAAGAGAAATGAGAGAGGTCAGCCAGCAAAAACCCGCAAAGGGCGCTGTTGGCCGAAAAAGAATGACGCCACCCCAAGAAAGTTTTGGCAGAGTGCCACCAGTTTGGAATCACAGATCCGTTCTGGTTCAGGAAAACGCAAGCTCTTAGAAGATCAGACGTCCAGTCCAAAGAGCATGTCATGTCATTTAAAGTCAGCGTTATCTTCCTCAGATAAGTCTTTCTCGTCCCGAAAAGGGTATTCCTTTTTTTGATTTGTTTTCCCCTTCCTTTGTTTCTTTTCGAATCCCTTTTGCATTTTAACCCCGAGTTCAGGACACACCGAAAAGGACAGGTGGCATGGTTTGTTTGCACGGAATCCCGTCTCATGGAGGAAAGCGCCTCATCTCGTTGGTATGATTGCCCAGGCATGATGAATCATGACGTTTGATGGTGTTTCAGAGTAAAGAGGAAAGAGAGAAATCTTGAAATTTTCCCCAGCAAGTCCGCCTTCGGACAAATCCTCACAGAATCTCCCCCTGTACAAATCCCTACAGAGTCTTTCCTTTTATACAAACTCCCACAGAGTTTCCCCAATAAAAAAAAATAAAAAAAAAATAAAAAAAAAAATGGAATCTCCCCAGCACGCCCCAGCGAGTTCTTTTGTAAATATTCCCCAACAAGCTTACCCCAACAAATCCTAGAAATCCCGCTTTGAAATAAATCCCCAGCATGCCCCATTGTACAAAATCCACACAAAGAATCCACTTTGTAAATATTCCCCACAGAGCTTCCTTTTTGTACAAATTCCCACAAAACACCCCCAATAAAATCCCCGTTGAGAACCTCCAATCGAAACGGGACAAAAAGAAAAAAAGAGGCCTTATGAGGCAAGTCATCACAGAATCTGGAAATACAAGCCTGAGTAGTCTAAAGATTCCGCCATTCGAATCAAATCAATGGCGGAATTTCGCAACAGAAATAAAGACGCAAGAAAGCAATTGGGAACGATCAAGGTCACCAAACCGACCGTCATTTCCAAACTAACAAATGATTCTTTGTCTGAAAGTTTGAAACAGGTCCGATCCAAGATAACCGTGCAAGAAGCAGGTGTCGCCCAAAGAAGAAGGTGCATGAGTACAGGAAGTACTTCGGCAATGATGAATTCACTCGAAAGGTAAGCTTCCACGAAACTCCCTTTTATCTTATATTAAAACAGGAAAACTCAAAAAAAAATAGATCGGTAGCATTCTCGAGCTTCTTCAGCCAATCAGCATTAGGGTTTTAAACCCTAAACTGAATTTTCATTTCAGCCAGCATTAGAGTTTTAAACTCTAAACTGAGCTTTTCCATGCAATCAGCATTAGGGTTTTAAACCCTAAACTGAATTTTCCTTTCAGCCAGCATTAGAGTTTTAAACTCTAAACTGAGCTTTTCCATGCAATCAGCATTAGGGTTTTAAACCCTAAACTGAATTTTCCTTTCAGCCAGCATTAGAGTTTTAAACTTTAAACTGAGCTTTTCCATGCAATCAGCATTAGGGTTTTAAACCCTAAACTGAATTTTCCTTTCAGCCAGCATTAGAGTTTTAAACTCTAAACTGTGCTTTTCCATGCAATCAGCATTAGGGTTTTAAACCCTAAACTGAATTTTCCTTTCAGCCAGCATTAGAGTTTTAAACTTTAAACTGAGCTTTTCCATGCAATCAACATTAGGGTTTTAAACCCTAAACTGAATTTTCCTTTCAGCCAGCATTAGAGTTTTAAACTCTAAACTGAGCTTTTCCATGCAATCAGCATTAGGGTTTTAAACCCTAAACTGAATTTTCCTTTCAGCCAGCATTAGAGTTTTAAACTTTAAACTGAGCTTTTCCATGCAATCAACATTAGGGTTTTAAACCCTAAACTGAATTTTCCTTTTAGCCAACATTAGAGTTTTAAACTCTAAACTGAGCTTTTTCCATGCAATCAGCATTAAGGTTTTAAACCCTAAACTGAATTTTCCTTTCAGCCAGCATTAGAGTTTTAAACTCTAAACTGAGCTTTTTCCATACAATCAGCATTAGGGTTTTAAACCTTAAACTGAATTTTCCTTTTAGTCAGCATTAGGGTTTTAAACCCTAAACTGAATTTTCCTTTTAGTCAGCATTAGGGTTTTAAACCCTAAACTGAATTTTCCTTTTAGTCAGCGTTAGGGTTTTAAACCCTAAACTGAATTTTCCTTTTAGTCAGCATTAGGGTTTTAAACCCTAAACTGAACTTTTTCTTCCAGCCAGCATTAGGGTTTTGAACCCTAAACTGGATTCTTCCTTTGTTCGGCACTAGGGTTTTAAAACCCCAAACCGAACCTCTCCCCAGCTAGCCGGTGTTAGGGCTCCAACCCTGAACTGAGCATGCGTATCCTCTTTCATCAATTTTATGAATTTCCTGGTGAATAATTAACGAAATTTTCCTAGTGAAACTGGGGCAGAAAATTTCGTTCGTTTGTTTGTTTTTTCTCGCAGGTCTAACCTCGAGCCACACGGATCGAAATGACCTACGAGATGAGTTTCAACTCAGAATCAAAGAAGAAAAAGACAAAAGAAGACATTCCGAGATATCAGAGTGAATGGAGAGCGGATTGACTCCAACGTTTAATTAAAGGCCTGAACCTTGCCAATCGCGTCTCACTCAGTATCCCAGAGGTTACACAAGTCGCCGCAACTCGCAAGCATCAAGATTCAGATCAGAGTCTACAAGCAGAATCAGCTAAGACCCATGATCAAGTCGTAAAAGAATCATAGATAGGAATCTTGTAACTAGCAGTTGACATACATATAAGTAGTTAGTTCAGTTTCTAATTTTCGTTTGGTTGTAATAAGGCGGTCAGCGACGTAACAGTGACAACAGCAGCAGTAGTAGCAGCAAGCATTGCAATCCCATGGTAGTCCCAGCTACCAAAACTTCCCGAACTACATTGACCTGATTCCTGTTTAGCCCAGGATATGTAGGAAATCTTTGAAGCAAGATTCGGTCAGATCTTTCAAAAAACATGCTTCATACGTGTAAGCACGTGATTTTTGCCCAATATGAGAATTACTCCCAAAAAATTCAAAAATAAAATGATTTTTCTTTGATGTGCAATTTTGTGATATTTTGAATAATTATTTGCATTTGTCTGTGCATGTTTATTTGCTAAATTAATAAAAAATACAAAAATATGTCGCATTTTGCATGTAGGATTTAATTATACAATTGTTAGTGATTAAATTTGTTTTACAAAAATTAAAAAATTACAAAAATAAGCATCGTTTGCATTTTTAGCATTTAATGTCCAAATATACAATTTTATGCTTAATTAATACTTAATTGTGCGTTAATTATTATTGGGAGTTAATTTGCGCTTTTATAACTTAATTTAATTCTTAATAATAGTTTAAGTATTTTTATAATTTAGTTTTAGAGAAATAAAAGAAGAAAAGAAAGCAAAAATATAAAGAAAGTCGGAATTAGGCCTCTTCTTCAATTTCAAGCCACAGGCCCAAAAATTGGCCCAATCTTCCCTACGACCCAGTCCATTTCGAACTGGGTCGACCCAGTCCATAACCCAAAAGACTCAAACCCCATTTGTCTTTCATTTTTACAAAACAAAAACAAAACAAAAAAAATAAGAGAAGAAAACCCTAAAAATCTAAACCATCCGCCCCCCCCCCCCCTCTCCTATCTTCTTCTTCTTCCTCAAGCTCACATCCCTTCCTCCCATGGCAGACCTTCCCCCCTCACACCCCTGCCCCCCTCACGTCAACACACACACAACACAACCACTCTCACCCCCACGACATCCCCTCGCTGCCATGGCTGCGTTTTTCAAGTTCGTCGAGCAACTTCTACGCCACCATTGTTGCCCGTAGTTGCTTCTCCTCCTGCTGTTGCGTTTTCTTCTTCTCCAACACTGCTGCTGCTGCGTTTTTCATCCTTCATGTTGCTGCTGTGTCGTCCAAACAAACCACCACAACTGCTGCCCGCCGCGTCCAGCCATGGACGAGCTTCATCGAGCTCGAACTCGAGATCCCATGGCTGTCGTTGCATCTTCTCCGACACCGCTGCTGCTACTATTTCGTGCTGCTGCTCCAGCAGTGTTGCTGCTGCTGCCTTCTGCTTGTGGCGGGCTGCCATTCTTCGTTTTAAACGATGCCAAACGACCACCTTCTTTGGTCGTCCGTTCGTAGTCGTCTTCGACGTCAAGTTATCTTGGTGCGAGATTCGTTCTCGGACAGATTTGTTTACAATCAAAGTTTGTCGTTGATTCATCTCCGGTTAGTTGTTTTTGAGTTTTATTTTTGTCCATATTTTTGTTTGATATTTTCCGGATCCAAAATCGTTAAAGAATTCAATTCTTGTTTTGTTCGTTGTTCATCGTTGAAATTATTTTTCTAGTTTGTTCATGTTCATGTGCTTTGTTAAAATTAATTTTCAGATTTCAAAATAGAAGTTTAATTAGTTGTTTTCATGTTTATTTCATGTTTGTATTATTGTTTAAGTAAGTATTTGTTAGTTTGATATTTGTTAGATTCAAATTGAAATTTAATCAACTATTTCTTCAATTTGTTTCATGTGTTTATGTATTGTTAGAAATTGTTAATATTGTTAAGTTCAAGTTTAAGTTCATAATTGTTTCTTCGTCGATCTTGTTATTTGTTTAAAGAATTTAGTTGTATTAAAGGAATATATTGTTTTAATCGTTTAATCCGTCATATTTGTTGTCTTAAAATAGATTCATTCATGTTCATACTTTGTTTGGATGATCTTGAATCCGAATTTTGTATAGTTTGATTTCTTGTTTACCATTTATGATTATTGCTTGAATTGTTCTCATAATCTTGTTTAAAGTTTAATATAAGAATTGTTTGTTGTAATATTGTTAGAGTTGATTTTAAGTTCAATATGATTGAATTTAGAAATCTTCATACTTTGTTTGTTGTTGTTGTTGAATCCGAAAATAGGATTGTTTGTTGCTAAAATATTGTTCAATCAAATTTTAGTTGTTCTTGGTTGTTCAATTTGTGTTCATGTGATTTGTTGTTGAAATGTTGTTAAAATCATGTTCATGTGATATTGTTGTTATGATGTTCATCCGTGTTCATATTGTTGTTTGAACATTGTTAAAAATTGATCATATTGTCTATATTTTGGTTAAGTTTGATTAATTGATGTGTTATAGTTGATGGGTAGTTTGGTAAATTTGTAATACGTTCAGGGGTAGTTTGGTAATTTTAGTAAGGTCGGAAGGGGTAGTTTAGGAATTGTACATTTTGTAATTGTTTATTTGAAGCATGGGGGACAAAATGAAATGGGGTGGGTTGTGATATGATTATTTAATATAAAGGGGGTACAAGATTTAATTTAAAGGGGAATCTTGCATTATTTTAAATGAAGCATGGGAGACAAAATGTAATGGGGATGAGTGGAAAGATAATGGGTTGGGTAGAGAAAAAGTATTGATTTTAATTAATTGAAAGGTTTATGGGATGAGTTATATATGTGAAGTCTTGAAATCAAAAGAAAAAATATACAGAGGGAGATAGAAAAAAAATACACAGATACGAGAGAGAGAAACAAATCTGAAAATAAGAGAGAGAAAAGGGCTGAACATTTAAGAGATAGAAAATTCCGAAAAATATTTAAGCTTTCAAAATAAAAAAAAATACTAAAAAAATATTCTGCTTTCTTTTGTTGTTTGGAATCAGAATTAATTGTTGTTTCATCAAAGCTGGAAGAATTTGTTTTTTTTTTGGATTACTACTCCACTGGTTTGTTACTGTTGCTGGGCTATTGTTGCTGTGTTGTACTGATTTTACTGCTGCTGCTGATTCTCATATTCATTTTCTTTTGCTTCCAATATCAGGTACACAAGTGAAAAGCTGGTTATTGTAATCCGAAATATGAAGCATGAATACATATGAAGAATGAAAATTTGAAGTTTTAATTTCGTTTTTTTTTGTTTCTTTTGTTGATTGTATTTAAGCTATTTCATGAATTACTAAATAATAGCTGGAATAAGAAAATAATATCATAAGTTAGTCTGTAATAAATCAGTTCGGCAAAACAGGTTAATTCACTAACTATGAAGGCTTCAAGATTGTAGGTTGATCATGAACAAGTAGCTAAATTTAGTTAAAACATGAATTTAAATTAAACATCGTAAATTAGGCATTAAGGCATGACTTGAGCTTAAGCAAGATTAGAAGAACGTTTAAGTCTAATAAACTTTCTAATAAGCTTTAGTAATTATGGTTAAATCTAGTTTCAAATGATTGTGAATAATTAATTTCAATAATATTTTTTTTTAAAAAAAAATAATAACAATGCTGAGTTTTAATCTAGCTATATTTGTTTATTTTGAATATTAGTTGTTGAATTTTTATTTTATTTAAAATTTCGAAATTAAGAGTAAATTTTTTTTTCATCAATATTTGCATTAACCAAGCAATTAGCATGTCATGTTTTCTTAAAATTATAAAAGCTAGTAATTAATTAGGATTTTTCTTTCTTTATTTTAGAGACTAATTTTTATAGAAAAAATGTAGTCGCTTTAAGATTTGTCCATTTAAAATAAATGAGATGAGCCTCACTTAATGAAATGTATAGATTTCGGGGCCCTCAATAAATGTACAGTTAATTGCTTAGAATTAGGGAGGAGCCGTTTTAGCAAATTTCATGGCCCTACCCAAAAATAATGACACGCTAGTCGCTCTAGGCGCGTATTTAATAATGTTATTTCCTTAAATACGGGTGTGCATTTATGTAACCCAAATCTAAATCTCAACGGAGTCGAAATGTGTCGATAACCACGGGTGCAATTGATTGCGACGTGATTTGAAATACGTTTTCACAATGTTGCAATTTTTCGTAAAATAATAACAATAAATAAAAAGAATAATAAAAGCGGCTAAGGAATAAAATTTGCACATAAGTT
This sequence comes from Nicotiana tabacum, assembly GCF_000715075.1. Taxonomy (NCBI): domain Eukaryota; kingdom Viridiplantae; phylum Streptophyta; class Magnoliopsida; order Solanales; family Solanaceae; genus Nicotiana; species Nicotiana tabacum. The sequence continues at coordinate 172,595,560 of NC_134082.1, read as the reverse complement.
TATAATACGTATTATATTAGATAATCAAGCCGAATATAACAGTTAAGCGACCGTGCTAGAACCACGGAACTCGGGAATGCCTAACACCTTCTCCCGGGTTAACAGAATTCCTTATCCGGATTTCTGGTGCGCAGACTGTAATACAGAGTCATTCTTTTCCTCGATTCGGGATTAAAATAGGTGACTTGGGACACCCTAAATCTCCCAAGTGGCGACTCTGAAATAAAGAAATAAATCCCGTTTCGACTGTCCTTTAATTGGAAAAAACTCCTGTACCCCCACGAGGGCGGAAAAAGGAGGTGTGACAACTCTGGCGACTCTGCTGGGGAATTTATTTTTTAAACCCAGAACCACTGGTTCAGGGTTAGAAATTCGAGCTTAGATAAATTGTTATATTTGGCTTTATCTGATTTTTACATGTTTGAGCCTAATGTGCTAAATGCTGCTTTTAGCGCTTTGATATTATTTGACTGTATATATAAACTGTGCCGAACCCTTCTCTCTTCACCTCCGGGGATGTGCTTACTGGTTGAGACTCCTTATTCTGTTAGTGTTATACCCTGAAATAAGAAAGAGGTCGGACAAGTTACGAAGCCGGATGGCCTTTTGGTTCCTGGTAAGTTGCCCCCTCCTCGACTCGAGTTGTCCGCTCGGGTACACAGTCTAGTACACTGACCCAGGTTTTGAATATAGAATAACGTGACTTCATGCCGGATCCCTAGTAGGAACGCTTATTTGCATCACGTTGCATTTGACTTTGGAGGCCCAACACAGGGGTTGGGTCTGTCTAGGACAGGTGTACCAAAAATGAAAATGACCATCCTGATGCATCTTACTTTCTACTACTTGCGCATTTATTTGATTCGGACTTGTGTGCTGACTGACTTGTGAATATCAGAAATAATATTTTGAAATTGAAAAAAAACGAAATAGCGGTTAGGGAATTGATTGTTTATTTTTGAAAAGAAAACAAATGCCCAAATACTGTCAAAACTCTGCCGAAATTTTAAGAAAATGAAAAAAAATGTCTTATTAGTTTGTTTTATTAAAAGATAAGAAAAGAAAAAAAAAGTCGTTGTTCTGTTTTTGTTTTTCAAAAATAAAAAATAGAAAAAATATATAGTTTGTCTTGCCATGAAAATGAAAATAAAAAAGAGTCTTATTTTTAAAATGTTTTTTTTATTATTTATTTGCTTATGAAAATGCAAAAAGAAAAAAAAAGTCTTTCATTATTTGTCGCAAATATATATATATATATATATATATATATATATATATATATATATATATATATATATATATATATATATATATATATATATATATAAATCCGAAAAGTTTTTTTTTATTTCCAAAAGATATATATATCTTTATTTGTTGCAAAGAGTATTTGTCTTGCCAAGAAAATTCAAAGTAAAATTCCAAAAAAGATATGTCTTGCAAAAAATAATATAAATATCTTTATTTTCCATTGTTGATAATAAAATTCAAAATTCATAAAATATTTTTTAGAAGCATTTCTTTTATCAAAAGTAAAATTCCAAAAATATTTTTTTTCTTTAGAAGAAAAAAAAAACAAATGGATATTCAAAAAAAAAAAAAAACTTCCTTTTACTTTTGAAATTCTCAAAGTTCAAATCAAAAGAAAAGGAATTTTTTTTACAAGTCTTTCTTTCAAAAAGAAATCAATCAAAAAATAAATAAATATATATATACTTCCTTTCTTCTTTTTAAGCAGTTCTTTCACAGTTCCAATTAAAAAAAATATATTAGTTCATTTACTTATTCGCGAGGCCCGAACTACGCGGGTTTGATTCTCACCGGATGTGAGATACGTAGGCAACCCTCATCGGGTCCAACCCCTTTTTTACTAAAATAGTCAAAAACCAAAAAAATAAATAAAAAACGTGTCAAAATTTTTTATTTTGTCATAAATAAGTCTAGTGGTGTCCAACCTTCCCTTTTGCTAAAAATAGCCAATAAAAAAACATGTCAAATTTTAATTTTGTCATAAAGAAGTCGGGTGACGCTGTTTTATCAAGACATAGCCGAATGTTCCCGAAAGGGACGCCGGAAGGCTGACTTTGCATAAACAACCACCTTTTTGGTCATGTTTAGGATTTTTGGTCTAGTTGACCCACACAGCCTTAAAAATCTTCGTCCCCGAGGTGCTGAAGGGCCGTGTTTACAACACCCGGTTTTTATTGTAATTTGAAAAAAAACAACAACAAAGAGTCAGCGGTTAGGTGAATACCATTTGAATTTTTGGTCAAAATAAAGCTGAGCCAGCTTCGGCCGCGTCTTAAAACCGTTCTTGCCGAAATAGCCTTAGAGTATCTTTCAATCGTCAAAAGGTTATTTTCGTAAAAGAACAGACAAGTTTGTAAAGTGTCAAAATAATCCTCCCCGGCCTCAAAATTCATATGAGATTTGGAAGGGGACACATTTGCAAAAATAGCTGTTTGGTTGCATTTGTCAAACAGGGAAAGGAAGCTGGCCTTTTTGTTTTGAGGTTATAAATCTTTTGGCTAGAATATATGGGTTGTTTGATTTTTGAGTTTGTTGGTCATCTTTCAACCTTTGAAACCCAGTTTATTTTATTATGAAAATTGATAAAAAAAATGTGTCTCATTGTTGTTACCTTTCATTTGGTCCGAACTACGCAAGGTCTGATTCATGCGGGGTCATGATACGTAGGCAATCTCCATAAGATTCGACCACCACTGAAAAAGAAAAAAAGGGAAGAAAGAAAAATAAAGGAAAGCGCAAGTGCATCGCATCTCTGATAGAATGGTTTAACTGCTTAGGTGCAATGCATCTCTAATATATGATTATCTGTCAAATGCCCTGACACTAACGTGATGGCTTCCCTTTGCTGTGTTCATATATAGAAAAGTGGTTGGTTGTGGTAACTCCTCCCTGCAAAGCAAATGACACAGAACCTCAGAACAGGGTGGGTCGGTACTGATGACCAACAACAATTGGTCGAACAGAACAACGGGTTGGTAGAAGAAGTGAAAATGCTGAGACAACATGTGGCAGACATGTATCAGGCATGGATAACTGGGAAAGCACCACCCCCACCACCGCCAAGCTTTTCAAACTCTGGCATTACCCATCCCCCATACTCTCCATCCCAGCCCACTTATGACAGCTTTCCTAGCTACCCGAGTAGCTCCATCACTCGTCCACGCTACTCCCTTCCCCAATGCTACTTCTCTCCACGAGATTCCCAAAGACGGGCTTCACTTTCCAAATACCCAGCTCCACAGAAGGCCTATCCACCCTCACAAGCCTACCAGAAGCCCTCTGGATCAGGTTTCCGGCCCAATCAAGCATTTAGGAACGAAAGGTTGCTGAAACAAGGAAAGGCTCTCACCCCTATCGGAGTATCTTATGCAAGTCTGTTTGAAAGGCTAAAGCATGCTAGCTCTATTGAGCCACTCCCCGCATGTACTCCAAATCCACTTGCAAGGAGCTTTGATCCGGCAGCGTGATGCGCCTACCATTCCAATGTCATAGGGCACAACATTGAGAGCTGTCATAGTTGGAGAAGGGAAGTAGAGAAAATGATCCAAGAAGAGCGGGTTGTGATTAATAACAGTGACATGGTGCACTCGAGCCCCCTCGAGAACTTGCCAACGGATGTTGATGATATTGAAGCTAGTAATGGTCTTGGCAGTATCGATGCAAAGCTCAGTGGCTAAGATGCCAGTCTTGATAAAGTGGAAGGACGCTCTGTTCCTTGGTTAACAAGAGAGAAGCTTGTGGTGGCTTATTTTGTTGACATTTATGTTGTTCGGATTATTAGGGTTATAAGTCGGATATTGTCTTGTCTAGTTTGTTTTAGGATTTTGTTCTGGATTGTTTTGTTTGTTTTGTTATTTAAACCATTTCACCGGTAGTCTAATACAAAATCCGGTCTTTCTTTATTTCCAGTCATCTCTTTGTTTGGTCCTTTTATCATTTTTGTTCAGTACCGATTCTAGTGACATGACATGCGCACACAATTTGGGCTTAACCTTAAAAGTTAATCGTAAAACCCTGGAAAGGCGATCAGACCATTTAAAGGAAATAAGAACGGTTTGGGATTATTTGAAGCCCGAGTCATGTGGAACTGGGGCAAGTTAAACACAAAAAAACCGTTAAAATCAAGATTCTCCAAATTGGCGTGAGGGTCATTCATGATAATGAGAGTGTCGCCCAACGATGTTTTAGAAATAACAAAGGGAAAAACAAATGTTTAACATAATTGTCAAGCCCAGCACCGTCGGAAGAGACTATAAATCTATTGTTTGTTGTGTTGTTTGCATTTGGCATGTTTTGAAGACTGGAATGACGAAGGCATTTTGTTCTGCTACCTAAACACTTTATCCTTCGTTACCCCTTTTGAGCCTTACTTATTTTTCTTTCATACCCCTCGTTCGGAATCAGTAAAAAAACGACTAGAAAACGCGAGCATGGCATGAAAACATGAAGAAAAAAAAAAGAAAGAAAAAAAAAAGAAGAAAAGAAAACAACAAAACGAAAAAGAAAAGAAAAGAAAAATGATAACAAAAAAAAAGTCAAATGAAAAAAGAGGAATTGGGAACTACGTTTGACCTGATTCCTCAAAGAGGATACGTAGGCGCTTCACGGCTCGGTCATAGGGTGTTTAATGGCCACAATGGTCATAGTGTACATGGTGTAATAAAAATAATAAAAAATAAGTAAATAATCCCCAAGCAAGAAACTGGGTCAAGGGTTGCGCTTGTTGTAAACAAATATGATTTCGAAGGTTGTAATTTTGAACCCCAAATTTGATTTGTTTTTTAGCCTTTAATACCCTTTCTTTCTAGCCTGTCCAAAAACCCACATTACGGTCCAAAGAAAGACCTTCTGACCAGTCTGCAAAAGATGCCAAGTCAGACAAATGAGAGTCTTACCGGCGAACATAACATTTTGTCCCACAGCAGAAAGGACTCTAATCTCCAGCAGAGAGAGTCATACCGGCAACACTCCAAATCCCCAGCTGGAAAGTGATACAAATGAGAGAGTCTTATCGGTGAAAATCTTCACGGACACCATAAGGCGATGAAAGCTGAGAGAAAAACCAAAATGAGAGAGACTTGATAGTGAAAACCCTCCGGGCACTACAAGTCGAATAAGATTGAGAATCAGATGGGGAATTGCCAATTAAAGGTCTTGAAAGACGATTGACGACGGAAGATAGGCCACAAATGCATGCCATGACCATTAGAGTCGGTGTTTGCGTTTGATAGGTTTCTATTTATAGTTTCTTTTGTTACAGAGTCATCTTTTTCATTTGTCTTTTATTCTGTTCCTTTTTTTTTTATCTTTTTCCTTTCAAAGAAAAACTCCCCAATAGAGTCTGTCTGGTCAAAACAAGTGTGAATTGACTTCAAAATATGCCATCAGCTTTCCAATTATGCAAGATAAGATCTGACTAGTACATCCAAGTGGTATAGTCAGCAAGGAACAAACACGAGGCCAGTGTCAAAAAAAAAAGATATCCCCAACAAAAGGGAATTGACAAAAGGATTGACAAGTGTCAAGAGGGATACCCTTGCCGAAATCAAAGGTTATAAACCTCAAGGCCAAGGCCCGTTGAATAAAGCAAGGAGAGCAGTGAGCATGATTTGGGGAAATTCATACTAGACTAAAAGGTCGGGGAAATGCCAGTTTCCGAGCTATGCCACAAAAGAAGAGGGATATCCCCAGCAGAAAGGGATTATCCCCAGCAAATAATATCATCCCCATCAAGTTGTGGAGCGCAGAGCAAGGAAGGAGAAAAGGAAAAGTCATCCCAGTAGGAGTATCACAACCAACCACCACGTTTTAAATTAACAAATTTTGTTTGATTTGAAACAGGTAAAGGAAATGGCATTGATGACAGAAATGCATGCCATAAGGAAGACTGTCAAAATGGGGCAGAAAATTTTCCTTTCATTTGGAAAATTTTCTGGAAGTCAGGTACCCATTCGAGGAAAAATAAAGATAGCACCAGTCTTAAGGGAAGTGGTATTTGAACCAGTGTTGCCCCAACATAATAAGTTTAAATGGAGGAAGTATTCCCCAGCAGACAGAATAAAGGGATGACACTTGTGCTCAGAAAAGCAAAAAGCCATTATCATCCCCAGCAGCTTCCAGAAGAATGAAGCATCGACTTGAAGGGATAAAATTCCCCAGTAGCGTTATCCTCAACAACGTTATCCCGAGAAGATAACACTTTAATCCCCAGCAGTGTTGAAAAAAAAAACAAAAAAAAATTGAATTTGAAGGAGGGGAAGAAGGGAGACTTCCCTAGTAGTATTATCCCCAGCAATCAGGCATCCACCTGGAAAACAAGGAAGAGCAGTTGGAGTATTAGCAATCAGGCGTCCACCTGTAGAACAAGGAAGAGCAGTTGAAGTATCAGCAATCAGGAGCCCACCTGGAGAATAAGGGAATACAATGGAAGTATCAACAGTCAGGAGTCCACCTGGAGAATAAGGGAATACAATTCAAATTTTAAGTAATCAGGAGCCCCCCTGAAGAACAGAATGGCGATTTGTTGGTTGAAGTTGGGAGCCCGCCCATATAACAGAGGAATACATTCAGTCTTGTCATTTTTATTTTATTTTTAAAAAAAACGAAAAAAAGAAAAAGGGGGAAGTAGTTTGCAGAGGAATGAAACATCATACTCAAAAGGAAGTAATTTTGGAAGGAGTAAGATAACATATTTACTCAGCAGAGTTATCCACAGCAGTGTTATCCCTAGTGGATCATCGAGATGTAGAAGCATCCTCGACCAAGTTTCAAGAGGGTCGGACAACCCAGAGTGGGTAAGGAAGAAAAGGAAAAGTCATCCCCAGCAAAATAATCCCCAGCAGTTTCGAGGAAAGACAACACAGGTAAGTAAATAATTCAGGAAGAAGGAAATGGTTCACGCATAGGAGACGCACTTCCTAAGTGAAGATTTCATTAATAGGAGACGCATTTCCTCCTAAGTTTAGTTTTACCCATAGGAGAGACATTTCCTCCTAAGTTTAGTTTCACCCATAGGAGAGGTATTTCCTCCTAAGTTTAGTTTCACCCATAGGAGAGGCATTTCCTCCTTAGTTTAGTTTTACCCATAGGAGAGGCATTTCCTCCTAAGTTTAATTTGACTCATAGGAGAGGCATTTCCTCCTAAGTTTAGTTTTACCCATAGGAGACGCATTTTCTCTTAAGTTTACTTTGACGCCTGAAGAGAGGAATGGCGATACTTTTCAAGTCTGATGTCAAGAGTCCACCTGAAGAACGGAGACACACAGTTCAAGTATTGGTTGAAGTCAGGAGCCCCCCTGAATAACAGAATGGTGATTTAGTGGTTGAAGTCAGGAGCTCGCCTGAAGAGAGGAATGGCGATTTATTTTCAAGGTTGTTGTTGAAGTCAGGAGCCCTCTTGAAGAGAGGAAAGGCGTTTATTTTAAAAGTTGTGTATTTGAAGTCAGGAGCCCGCCTGAAGAGAGGAAAGACGTTTTTAAAAGTTGTTGAAATCTTGCCAACCTAAAGAAAGGAATGGCGATGTATTGTTTGAAGTCAGGAGCCCGCCTGAAGAGAGGAATGGCGATTTATTTTCAAAGTTGTTGTTGAAGTCAGGAGCCCGCCTGAAGAGAGGAAAGGCGTTTATTTTAAAAGTTGTGTATTTGAAGTCAGGAGCCCGCCTGAAGAGAGGAATGACGCTTATTTTTAAAAGTTGTTGTTGATGTGGGGAGCCCGCCCAGATAACAGAGGCATACATTTCAGTTGTTGAAGTTGGGAGCATTGAAGTTGGGAGCCCGCCCAGATAACAGAGGAATACATTTCAGTCTTTTCATTTCAAGCATTGAAGTTGGGAGCCCGCCCAGATAACAGAGGCATACATTTCAGTCTTTTCATTTCAAGCATTGAAGTTGGGAGCCCGCCCAGATAACAGAGGAATACATTTCAGTCTTTTCATTTCAAGCATTGAAGTTGTGAGCCCGCCCAGATAACAGAGGCATACATTTCAGTCTTTACATTTCAAGCATTGAAGTTGGGAGCCCGCCCAGATAACAAAGGCATACATTTCAGTCTTTACATTTCAAGAGTTGAAGTCGGGAGCCCGCCCAGATAACAGAGGCATACATTTCAGTCTTTATATTTCAAGCGTCGAAGTTGGGAGCCCGCCCAGATAACAGAGGCATACATTGTAGTCTTTACATTTCAAGCATTGAGCTTGGGAGCCCGCCCAGATAACAGAGGCATACATTTCAAGTTTTTAATTTTCAAGTATTGAAGTTGGGAGCCCGCTCAGATAACAGAGGCATACATTTCAAGATCAAGTCAGAGGACAATAAAACAGAGGGTTACAATAGGAATCCCCAGCAGGAAACAATAAAATTCCCCGGCACCGGGAAACAGAAGGTTGCCACAAGTGGTCACAATACAAACTCAAGTACATGTGTCAAAGGAAGAAAAGCACCGGAAGGAATGCAAGCAGACAAGGAAGCAAGGCAACAAAAACAAATTGTACTCTAGCCTAGCTTCTTGTTTTCTTTTAAGCATGGTGTAAAAAGGAGATCGGTAAGCAGTGGTAATAGCATACAACAACAGTAACAATGCAGTCCCACGGTAATCCCAGCTACCAAAATTTCCCGAACTACATTGACCTGATTCCTGTTTAGCCCAGGATATGTAGGAAATCTTTGAAGCAAAGGTTCGGTCAAATCTTTTTCAAAAATGCTTCACACGGAGTACTCGGATGGGCAAAAATCGCTCGCTTTATCTTTGCACGAAAACCCTTCGTGTCTTCGGGCAAAGAGGGGCAGCTGTAAGCACGTGATTTTTGCCCAATATGAGAATTACTCCCAAAAAATTCAAAAATAAAATGATTTTTCTTTGATGTGCAATTTTGTGATATTTTGAATAATTATTTGCATTTGTCTGTGCATGTTTATTTGCTAAATTAATAAAAAATACAAAAATATGTCGCATTTTACATGTAGGATTTAATTATACAATTGTTAGTGATTAAATTTGTTTTACAAAAATTAAAAAATTACAAAAATAAGCATCGTTTGCATTTTTAGCATTTAATGTCCAAATATACAATTTTATGCTTAATTAATACTTAATTGTGCGTTAATTGTTATTGGGAGTTAATTTGCGCTTTTATAACTTAATTTAATTCTTAATAATAGTTTAAGTATTTTTATAATTTAGTTTTAGAGAAATAAAAGAAGAAAATAAAGCAAAAATATAAAGAAAGTCGGAATTAGGCCTCTTCTTCAATTTCAAGCCACAGGCCCAAAAATTGGCCCAATCTTCCCTACGACCCAGTCCATTTCGAACTGGGTCGACCCAGTCCATAACCCAAAAGACTCAAACCCCATTTGTCTTTCATTTTTACAAAACAAAAACAAAACAAAAAAAAATAAGAGAAGAAAACCCTAAAAATCTAAACCATCCGCCCCCCCCCCCTCTCCTATCTTCTTCTTCTTCCTCAAGCTCACATCCCTTCCTCCCATGGCAGACCTTCCCCCCTCACACCCCTGCCCCCCTCACGTCAACACACACACAACACAACCACTCTCACCCCCACGACATCCCCTCGCTGCCATGGCTGCGTTTTTCAAGTTCGTCGAGCAACTTCTACGCCACCATTGTTGCCCGTAGTTGCTTCTCCTCCTGCTGTTGCGTTTTCTTCTTCTCCAACACTGCTGCTGCTGCATTTTTCATCCTTCATGTTGCTGCTGTGTCGTCCAAACAAACCACCACAACTGCTGCCCGCCGCGTCCAGCCATGGACGAGCTTCATCGAGCTCGAACTCGAGATCCCATGGCTGTCGTTGCATCTTCTCCGACACCGCTGCTGCTACTATTTCGTGCTGCTGCTCCAGCAGTGTTGCTGCTGCTGCCTTCTGCTTGTGGCGGGCTGCCATTCTTCGTTTTAAACGATGCCAAACGACCACCTTCTTTGGTCGTCCGTTCGTAGTCGTCTTCGACGTCAAGTTATCTTGGTGCGAGATTCGTTCTCGGACAGATTTGTTTACAATCAAAGTTCGTCGTTGATTCATCTCCGGTTAGTTGTTTTTGAGTTTTATTTTTGTCCATATTTTTGTTTGATATTTTTCGGATCCAAAATCGTTAAAGAATTCAATTCTTGTTTTGTTCGTTGTTCATCGTTGAAATTATTTTTCTAGTTTGTTCATGTTCATGTGCTTTGTTAAAATTAATTTTCAGATTTCAAAATAGAAGTTTAATTAGTTGTTTTCATGTTTATTTCATGTTTGTATTATTGTTTAAGTAAGTATTTGTTAGTTTGATGTTTGTTAGATTCAAATTGAAATTTAATCAACTATTTCTTCAATTTGTTTCATGTGTTTATGTATTGTTAGAAATTGTTAATATTGTTAAGTTCAAGTTTAAGTTCATAATTGTTTCTTCGTCGATCTTGTTATTTGTTTAAAGAATTTAGTTGTATTAAAGGAATATATTGTTTTAATCGTTTAATCCGTCATATTTGTTGTCTTAAAATAGATTCATTCATGTTCATACTTTGTTTGGATGATCTTGAATCCGAATTTTGTATAGTTTGATTTCTTGTTTACCATTTATGATTATTGCTTGAATTGTTCTCATAATCTTGTTTAAAGTTTAATATAAGAATTGTTTGTTGTAATATTGTTAGAGTTGATTTTAAGTTCAATATGATTGAATTTAGAAATCTTCATACTTTGTTTGTTGTTGTTGTTGAATCCGAAAATAGGATTGTTTGTTGCTAAAATATTGTTCAATCAAATTTTAGTTGTTCTTGGTTGTTCAATTTGTGTTCATGTGATTTGTTGTTGAAATGTTGTTAAAATCATGTTCATGTGATATTGTTGTTATGATGTTCATCCGTGTTCATATTGTTGTTTGAACATTGTTAAAAATTGATCATATTGTCTATATTTTGGTTAAGTTTGATTAATTGATGTGTTATAGTTGATGGGTAGTTTGGTAAATTTGTAATACGTTCAGGGGTAGTTTGGTAATTTCAGTAAGGTCGGAAGGGGTAGTTTAGGAATTGTACATTTTGTAATTGTTTATTTGAAGCATGGGGGACAAAATGAAATGGGGTGGGTTGTGATATGATTATTTAATATAAAGGGGGTACAAGATTTAATTTAAAGGGGAATCTTGCATTATTTTAAATGAAGCATGGGAGACAAAATGTAATGGGGATGAGTGGAAAGATAATGGGTTGGGTAGAGAAAAAGTATTGATTTTAATTAATTGAAAGGTTTATGGGATGAGTTATATATGTGAAGTCTTGAAATCAAAAGAAAAAATATACAGAGGGAGATAGAAAAAAAAAATACACAGATACGAGAGAGAGAAACAAATCTGAAAATAAGAGAGAGAAAAGGGCTGAATATTTAAGAGATAGAAAATTCCGAAAAATATTTAAGCTTTCAAAATAAAAAAAAATACTAAAAAAAATATTCTGCTTTCTTTTGTTGTTTGGAATCAGAATTAATTGTTGTTTCATCAAAGCTGGAAGAATTTGTTTTTTTTTGGATTACTACTCCACTGGTTTGTTACTGTTGCTGGGCTATTGTTGCTGTGTTGTACTGATTTTACTACTGCTGCTGATTCTCATATTCATTTTCTTTTGCTTCCAATATCAGGTACACAACTGAAAAGCTGGTTATTGTAATCCGAAATATGAAGCATGAATACATATGAAGAATGAAAATTTGAAGTTTTAATTTCGTTTTTTTTCTTTGTTTCTTTTGTTGATTGTATTTAAGCTATTTCATGAATTACTAAATAATAGCTGGAATAAGAAAATAATATCATAAGTTAGTCTGTAATAAATCAGTTCGGCAAAACAGGTTAATTCACTAACTATGAAGGCTTCAAGATTGTAGGTTGATCATGAACAAGTTGCTAAATTTAGTTAAAACATGAATTTAAATTAAACATCGTAAATTAGGCATTAAGGCATGACTTGAGCTTAAGCAAGATTAGAAGAACGTTTAAGTCTAATAAACTTTCTAATAAGCTTTAGTAATTATGGTTAAATCTAGTTTCAAATGATTGTGAATAATTAATTTCAATAATATTTTTTTAAAAAAAATAATAACAATGCTGAGTTTTAATCTAGCTATATTTGTTTATTTTGAATATTAGTTGTTGAATTTTTATTTTATTTAAAATTTCGAAATTAAGAGTAAATTTTTTTTTCATCAATATTTGCATTAACCAAGCAATTAGCATGTCATGTTTTCTTAAAATTATAAAAGCTAGTAATTAATTAGGATTTTTCTTTCTTTATTTTAGAGACTAATTTTTATAGAAAAAATGTAGTCGCTTTAAGATTTGTCCATTTAAAATAAATGAGATGAGCCTCGCTTAATGAAATGTATAGATTTCGGGGCCCTCAATAAATGTACAGTTAATTGCTTAGAATTAGGGAGGAGCCGTTTTAGCAAATTTCATGGCCCTACCCAAAAATAATGACACGCTAGTCGCTCTAGGCGCGTATTTAATAATGTTATTTCCTTAAATACGGGTGTGCATTTATGTAACCCAAATCTAAATCTCAACGGAGTCGAAATGTGTCGATAACCACGGGTGCAATTGATTGCGAAGTGATTTGAAATACGTTTTCACAATGTTGCAATTTTTCGTAAAATAATAACAATAAATAAAAAGAATAATAAAAGCGGCTAAGGAATAAAATTTGCACATAAGTTTATAATACGTATTATATTAGATAATCAAGCCGAATATAACAGTTAAGCGACCGTGCTAGAACCACGGAACTCGGGAATGCCTAACACCTTCTCCCGGGTTAACAGAATTCCTTATCCGGATTTCTGGTGCGCAGACTATAATACAGAGTCATTCTTTTCCTCGATTCGGGATTAAAATAGGTGACTTGGGACACCCTAAATCTCCCAAGTGGCGACTCTGAAATAAAGAAATAAATCCCGTTTCGACTGTCCTTTAATTGGAAAAAACTCTTGTACCCCCACGAGGGCGGAAAAAGGAGGTGTGATAATACGGAGTAGTCCATAGGCAAAAATCGCTCATACACGCTCACTTTATCTTTGCACGAAAACTCTTCGTGTTTCCGAGCAAAGAGGGGCTGCTGTGAGCACGTGATTTTTGTTTTTTCGCACGACAATCGCTCCAAAAAGAAATAAAAAATAATAATTGGCCCTGCTGTACAATTTTGAATTTCTGTGCGGCACCTTGTTGATTTATTTGTGACTTCGACCCATTTTTATTTATTTACTTTATTAAAAATAAAATTCAAAAAAATATATGTGTCCTGCATAATTCAAACCGTAATCCGGTCGTTAAATAGAAAATCATGAGTAGGCATCTTCGTCCGTGATTTTATTTTGTTTAACTTTACTTGTTTGAAATATTTTAGTGTGCAAATAATTGTATTGAGTGTGTATTTAATTTTAATTTGATTTTTGGCTTAGTTTTGTTTTAAAATAAAAAAAGGAAATAAATAAAATAAAATAAAATAAAAAAAGAAAAAAGAAAGGGTCCCTTTATTCTTCCGGATTTGGGCCAATTTTAACAAAATTGGCCCAAACAAACAGCCCAAGACCCAGGCCTGCCCGGTCCAGTCCAGATGATGCCCAGAGAGAGTCCAAACGATGTTGTATGGATACAGTTTGACCTGGGCCGTTGATCTCAGATTGATCAACGGCCAAGATCACATTTCCTATACCCACGAACAGAACCCGACCCGTTTCCACCCGGACCAACCCAAACCCCCTTTAGTTGAAACGACATCGTTTCCCCGAGGCCTTTAGATCCAAGCCATTGATTCCAGTTAATCCGATGGCTGAGATCAGCCGCCTATTCCATATATAAGCCTATAACCTTACCCTGCCCCCCCATCAGATACCCCAGCTCCCGTCTTCAACCTCATCCCCATCAAACCCTAGAGCCGCCCCTGTATCCTCCACCATGAAAACCGGCGGCATGGACGCCGGTGACCTTCCCCTTAACACCCTAGAACCCCCTTGCCATCCTGAACATGAATCCATTAACCCTGTAGTTCGAATCCCTCCCCACCTTCTCGAATCTTCATTTGAAGGTTCGAGTCGAAACTCGATCTACACGGTTCAACCCCAGCTTCACACCAGATACTCCCCAGACCCCCCTCGTGACCAAACCATACTTGGTTTGGTCCGAATCTGATCAGGGAAGCCTGAATCCCAGATCTAAGTTTGAAGGTTTTGTGTCCTTCGTCACTGGTTCATACCGGTTCAACCGAAGAGATTAAGGTCTAATGGACTTCAATCAAAGTGTTTCTCATCTGAGAAACACTTCGATTAAAGTCCATTCAGCCTTAAGAAAGTTTGTCCAAATCCGAGTTCAAACTGTTAAACTTTTCAAGTTTTAAGGTAAGTCTGCTTTCTTTTCCTTTATTTGTTTTTAGTCCGTATGATTTGTTTTAAAAGACTGTTCATATTTGTTTTAATTTTTATCAACTTTTGTTTGTCCACTTTGTTTGAACATCTGTGTTTGTCTGAATCCCTCTCCTCCTATTCTGATACGGCATGCGTATTGGTTGTATTCCAAATTTGTACTGACTAACTGATTCCTCGAAGTACCATTCTATTTTAATCAGTATAAGTCGAGTTATGTGTCCCATACTTCTGAATGTCTGATTTTTGGCTACGATTGTGTACGTTAATGCTAATATAGTCGAGTCGACATGAGTCGTCAATTAGTTTCAACTGTCTGAGCATAGTAAATTGATTTACTTCTGTTGAACATTTGTTGAATCAATTAAGAACCAATTTTGTTTACTTATAGCTGTTGATTTGGATCAGTAATGTAAAAGGGATGTTTGGTTTAAATGCTGAATTGGAGGGCATGTGCACTCTTGCACAGCATTTGCATTGGTGCACCTCATGTGCATTGGTGCACCTCATGTGCTTTGTACACAACCTGTGGCCTGCATAAAGGTCCTTGTTTAATTTTAAAATGGTTTGACAGCATATGCTGTCAACATATCCTACTGCCCATACTTGCTTTTAGTCAAATAAAATGGAAAAGTTAAATCTGCCAGGGAATGATGGGGTTTTTATACCTAATTAACTAAAGTGGAACTGAAAAAGTTTAAAGGCACATGGGAGGGGTATGGTAATAGTCTGAACAGGCTGTTTAAAAGGGATAGTGTTGAGGCCTATAAGAGGGAGAGGTGAGGAGACAGAAGGAGATACAAAAAAAAAGAGGACTGATTAGGAAGGTTGTAAAAAGAAAAACACACTGTGAGGAGTTTAGACAGGAGAGCTTGAAATACATACAAATAGATACACATAGATAGAGAGAGTTTAAGGGATAGAAGGGATACCACCAACAATCAGAAGCTTTTTCCTCCTATTATTACTGGGTTTCAGTTGTTCAACTTGTTCAAATCAATTCTGATTCTTTGAAATTCCAGTTGTGTCTATTAGTCGAGTGTTTTTCATTGGTTTACTACTGGTTTGGTCTGTCTGGATTTCTGATTCTATTCCACTGGGTGTTGCTGCTATTTGGCTATTGCTTTCTATTGGCCATAGTTGCATCTCTGCACTCGAGCCTGTTTCTTGCTATTTGTTTTGCCTGCTGCTATTCTGCCCTGTTGCTACTGACAGTACTGTTACTGCTGCTGCATTGGTTCATTGTTACTCTACTGATTGCCCTTTTTCTTCAATTGCAAATATTCCCAGGTACACAACCTTTGAACCTTGTATTGTTGAAAGTTTGAAGTTGAAGCAGAAATAAAGAAATGAACACCAGTTTATGTTATAGTATTGGTGTAAAAAGATAGTTCGAATGTTGGTTGGGTTTGTATTTTTACTGCGAATTGCAAATATTCTGTATAAACTAGCATACATTCTGTTTAAAGAGGAACTGTTAGATAGCATGGCTCAACAGTAATGACAGTATGACATAGACAGCATGTTTTGATTTAGTATACATCCAGTTCAGTATAACACTTGTTTGATTTAGTATGACTGTATAACATAGAGTCATGGTAAGCACTTGTATGTATTTTGCCTAGACCACTGAATTGACAAAACCGTGGTACTGGGTCCGGGATAAATGTGTCCCAAACAAACTCCCATACAGTCACATTAAGAGTATGGCTATGAATGCCAGTTCTCCTGTCAGTTTATTCGTTCCAATGCAGGTTCGATACTGGGTTTCGGTACAGATTCTTTATTTCGAAATGATGTAATGATTGTTGAGAAAAACTAATAATCATTTTTGAGTTCAATTAGTAGTAATTTTCCTAATAAAACAGCCGATTTCTTTTATCAATTTCAAAAAGGTTAAACATAACTCAATATATGTTGTTAGTTTGTTTGCAATCTCACTTAGCGAATTAATAAGCATATTCACTTGTTGAAGACAAAGCATGCAGTAGCCCTCACCTCATGAACAATCAATCAGGTAATCAAACAAGTTTAGTTTCGGCAAACATAATAAGGATTCAGTCCGTATTTGTCTAAACCAGCAAAATTCGGCATCATCCTTCTCTTTAAAGATAAATGTAGTAAAAATGTAGTCATTGTAGGGTACCCTTCTAAAATAATGAGACGAGCCTCGCCGAATAAAAAGGCAAATTGCGGGGCCCTCAATAATTGGTCATAATAAATACTTAGAATTTGGGACGGGCTGTTTAGTGAATTCCACTGCCCTCCCCGAAGACAATAACGCGTTAGATTCTTTAGGCGCGACTTAATCAAATCACATTCTTAAATTCGGGTGCGCATTTATGTGACCCAAATTCAAATCTCAACGGAGTCGAAATGTGTTAACAACTACGGGTGCATTGATTGTGACGTGGTTCGAGATACATTTTCACGACGTTGCAATTCTATAAAAATAAAATGATAATAATAAAAGCGGTTAAAACTTAATAAAAGCACATAAGTCACAATATGTATTTAAATCAGATATTTAGCCATTATAACAATTTAAGCGACCGTGCTAGAACCACGGGATTCGAGGGTGCCTAACACCTTCCCTCGGGTCAACAGAATTCCTTACTTAGAATTTCTGGTTCGCAGACTTCATTTGGAAAAGTCGAAAATCTCCTCGATTTGGGATTCAAGATAAACCGGTGACTTGGGACACCAAAAGCTAAATCTTTCCCAAGTGGCGACTCTGAATTAAATAAATAATCCCATTTCGAATATTGTTACTTAAATTGGAAAAACTCCCCTCGCGCATTAACCCTTCGGGGGCGGGCGCGCAAAAGGAGGTGTGACAGCGCCAACCGCGTGTACCTCTCAATATGGAGATCCTCCGTCTCACCGGTAATGTTTGGGTGCAAAACAGCCATATGATCTCTGATGGCTGACAAAGCAACGCGACTGCCCCCAACGTCACCCTGAGATCTATAACTAGTAAACTGCCTCATCATATCCAAAATTGTGCACGCATCATGGATCTAATGTACTGGGGTAGTGCCACGGCCCGTCCATCTACGTGCAGCTCGTACAAAACCTGAACATCCTCCAGCGTAATGGTGACCTCTGCATTGGGCAAGTGAAAAGTGTGCGTCTCCGGTCGCCACCGCTCTACCAAGGCCATGATGAGAGACCAATCAAGCTGCATCCATCCAAGCTCAAAAATCGTATAGAAGCCCGTAGCCTGTAGGCGCGCGACTACGTGAGCATGGAAAAGATGCTCCACAATGAACTCCCACAAATCATCAGGTCTCCTAGGGCGGAGAACCTGCATCAATAGCTGTCCCTCCCATACAAAGGAGGACCTATGGTCACCCTGCAACAGTAGTAGCTGATCCTCAGCAGGTCCAGGATGCGCAGGCGGAGAAAAGTCCATGTTGTCTACTATAATTTAAACAAAATTAATTGTGTGTGTTAGTTTAAGGAATTAAATAATTAATTATGTTTAATATTGGACTGAATAATTATGTATGGGTTACAGGCTCGATATTTGAGGCCCAATAGCACCAAGTTATCCTTAATTATTATGCGTGTCAATTTCAACATTTTTAGAATTTTGTTAGCTTAATAAATTAAATAATTAATTATGTTTAAAATTGGATTGAATAATTATGTATGGGTTCCAGGCTTGATTTTTGAGGCCCGGTAGCACCTAGTTATCTTTAATTATTATGCTTGTCAATTTCATAATTTTTAGAATTTTGTTAGTTTAAGGAATTAAATTAAAAATTATTGAATTGGACTGAATAATTATGTATGGGTTCCAGGCTCGATATTTGAGGCCCGGTAGCACCAAGTTATCTTTAATTATTATGCGTGTTAATTTCAACATTTTTAGAATTTTGTTAGTTTAAGGAATTAAATTAAAATTTATTGAATTGGACTGAATAATTATGTATGGAGTTCCAGGCTCGATATTTGAGGCCCGGTAGCACCAAGTTATCCTTAATTATTATGTGTGTCAATTTCAACATTTTTAGAATTTTGTTAGCTTAATAAATTAAATAATTAATTATGTTTAATATTGGACTGAATAATTATGTATGGGTTCCAGGCTCGATATTTGAGGCCCGGTAGCACCAAGTTATCCTTAATTATTATGCGTGTCAATTTCAACATTTTTAGAATTTTGTTAGCTTAATAAATTAAATAATTAATTATGTTTAAAATTGGACTGAATAATTATGTATGAGTTCCAGGCTTGATTTTTTAGGCCCGGTAGCACCGAGTTATCCTTAATTATTATGCGTGTCAATTTCAATATTTTTATAATTTTGTTAGTTTAATGAATTAAATTAAAAATTATTGAATTGGACTGAATAATTATGTATGAGTTTCAGGCTCGATATTTGAGGCCCGGTAGCACCAAGTTATCCTTAATTATTATGCGTGTCAATTTCAACATTTTTAGAATTTTGTTAGCTTGATATATTAAATAATTAATTATGTTTAAAATTGAACTAAATAATTATGTATGGGTTCCAGGCTTGATTTTTGAGGCCCGGTAGCACCGAGTTATCCTTAATTATTATGTGTGTCAATTTCAACATTTTTAGAATTTTGTTAGTTTAAGGAATTAAATTAAAAATTATTGAATTGGACTGAATAATTATGTATGAGTTCCATGCTTGATATTGGAGTTAATTTTACAACATATATTAATTTGTTACTTTTGTAAGTTTATTGTTATAAATTAAATAATTAATTTTATAAAGTGTAATTGGATAGAGTTTGCAGTTACTACATACTTAAACTACATAAACTCTACGCTAAAAGGTTCTACATTTTTACTACGCTAAAAGGCTCTATATTTTACAACACTAAAAGGCTCTATATTTTACTAGACTAAAAGGCTCTATATTTTACTACACTAAAAAGCTCTATATTTTACTACGCTAAAAGGCTATTTATTTTACTACGCTAAAAGGTCACTATTACATATAAAAACAACTAACATAAAATACAAATATGAACAACAAACAAAATAAATAATATTAATTTTTTAACAATATAAATAATTTTAAAATTTTTTTGTACCAAAGCTAATAAATCAATCCGGGTATAAATAAGATACAAATTTAAACACAAACATAACACAAATTAATATGGAAATACACTAAACAATACAAATATGCATGTACTATACGAGTTTCGACATAAACAAAATCGAAATACCTCGATTTAAGTTTTTTGAATTTGATTGAAATCGAATTTTTCCACCCGAAAGAAGGAATCCAAAGCTTGTCTTGTGTGTGGGAGCTACACTCTTTGCTCTTTAGGTGACGGGCGGGGCCCAAAAATTTTTTATTAACTTTGACGCGGGGGGAGGGGGGGAGGGGACCAGCAGTGCTCGATTAATTTTTTTAATGGGGGAGGGTTCTGTCGTTGTCCAAGGAAGAAGAAGGGGCTTTATTTTATTAAAGCAATTCGCAGTATTATACTGCATTTTAGTTAAACGTAGTATAGTACTGCAAATTGCTTTAATAAAATATAGTTGAGCCCAAATTATAAGTAAAACGCAGTTTAGTACTGCGAATTAGTTAAAAAATAATTTTTAAATAATACGCAGTACTATATTGCGTTTTACTTTAATGGCTAACTTTTCGTTAAAGTAAAATACAATATTGTACTACTTTTTATCTAGTTATGTAACTTTTTTTTAGCGTTAGAAACGTACTTTTTATCCAAAAAAGCATCAAAAAAGTCCCGGATCTAGTTATGTAACTCTTGATCTCTGTGTTATAGTCACTGGTCATAAATCAAATTAATAGTTTAAATTATATCTGTCATCTGAGCAGGTTACTTGTCAGCATTGATGTAGCTTACGATGTGATTGAAAACTCTTAGGCAAACGAGTATTTTACAAAGAGTTGACCAGGAATTTAATTAATAACTAGTCATTCTACGAGTGTTGTAATGATTTAAAGAAAAATCTCCTAGCTTAGGAGTTAGGATTAGTCAATTACTTGTCTCTGCCACTTACCGGAGTCCTAAATGAGGTATTTTTGGACTCAAAATATGTTTATACAGTTAAAAAAAAAAGTTACATTTCTACGTAAAACATAATATTATATTGCATTTAATAAAAAAATTATTTTTTTAAAGGGAAATGTAGTATAGTACTACGTTTAAGAAAAACGTAGTACTATACTGCGTTTCCCTATAATAAAATATAGGGTCCCCCTTCTTCTTCTTCCCCACGACAGAAGTCACCATTTTTAGAAAAATCGCCCCACCACTGCTGGTCCTCCCCCTCCCCCCCCCCCCCCCCGCGAATTAAAAAAATTTCTTGGGTCCCACCCGTCACACAAAAAGTGAAGAGCGTAGGTCCCGCATACACCCCAAGCCTTGGATTCCATCTTTCGGGGTTAAAAATTCTATTTGGATCTATTTCAAAAAACTTAAATCAAGGTATTTTGATTTTGTTTATGTCGAAACTCGTAGAGCATATACATATTTGTTTTGTTGAATGTGTTTCCACGTTGATTTGTGTTATATTTGCGTTTAAATTTGTATGTTATTTTTACATGGATTGAATTGTTAGCCTTGGGACAAAAAATAGTTAAAACTTGATAAATAATTTTTATTGTTAATGAAATTGTCACAAATATCTTTTACTGTTTTATATATAATTTCGTGAATGTTATGTTCATATGTTTGTTGTTTTTATTTAGTTCAGATTATTTATTTGGTTAAAGAATAGCGGCCTTTTAGCGTAGTAAAATATAGAGTTTTTTAGCGTAGTAAAATATAGAGCCTTATAGCGTAGTAAAATATAGAGTCTTTTAGCGTAGTAAAATATAGAGTCTTTTAGTATAGTAAAATATAGAGCTTTTTAGCGTAGAGCCTCTGTAGTTTAATTATGTACTAACTACAAACTTTATCCAATTATACTTTACAAAATTAATTATTTAATTTATAAAAATAAACTTACAAAACTAACAAATTAATATATGTTGTCAAATTAACTCAAATATCGAGCCTGGAACCCATAGATAATTACTCAATCCAATTAAATAATTAATTATTTAATTTATTAAACTAACAAAAATTTAAACTTATTGAAATTGACACACATAATAATTAAGGATAGTTTGGTGCTATTGAGCCTCAAATATCAAGCCAGGAACCCATAAATAATTACTCAGTCCAATTAAATAATTAATTATTTAATTGATTAAACTAACAAAATTTTAAACTTATTGAAATTGACACACATAATAATTAAGGATAGTTTGGTGCTACTGGGCCTTAAATATCGAGTCTGGAACCCATAGATAATTATTCAGTCCAATTAAATAATTAATTATTTAATTTATTAAACTAACAAAATTTTAAACTTATTGAAATTGACACACATAATAATTAAGGATAGCTTGGTACTACTGGGCCTCAAATATCGAACCTGGAACCCATAGATAATTACTCAGTACAATTATAAAAATAATTATTTAATTTATTATAACACAAACACATAATTAATATTGTTTAAATTACAGTAGACGACATGGACTTGCCGCCTGCGCATCCTGGACCAGCCGAGGATCAGATATTAGTGTTACAGGGCGACCATAAGTCCTCCTATGTATGGGAGGGACATCTATTGGATCAAACTCTCCGCGCCAGGAGACCGGACGATTTGTGGGATTTTTTAGGGAGAGACATGTCCATCCCCGCGTAGTCGATCGCCTAGAGGCTACGTGCTTTCTTAGGATTTTTCGGATTGGGCAGATGCAGCTCGATTGGTCTCTCATCACGGTGTTGATAGAGCGGTGACGACCGGAAATCACACTTTTCACCTGCCCACTGGAGATGTCACCGTCACGCTTGTGGATGTTCAGGTTTTGTACGGGCTGCATATAGATGGACTGACTGTTGCACTGCCCCAGTACATGAGAGCTATGACGCGTCCCTAGTAATTGGATTTTCTGAGGCAGTATACTGGTTACAGACCATAGGGTGAGGCTGCACTTAGAGGGGGCAGTCGCATTTCTATGACAACTATCAGAGAGCATATGGAGGTATTGCACTCCGACATTACCGGCGAGACAGAGGCTATCCATATTGACCGGTACACGAGGATGGCGCTGTTTCTTCTTTTTGGGGGTATCTTATTCCCGAACACTTCGGGAAATCTAGTGAGTATGCGCTTTTTGCATCATCTGCAGCAGTTAGATGAGTTACCCCGGTACAACTGGGGTGCTGCTATTCTAGCATAGCTATACAGGAGTATATGTCGGGCGAGCATGGGCAACCAGGTGGACATATGTGGTTTTCTGCCGCTTCTACAGGTGACAACATTTCGAATACTATGTTCATTACTCCGAATTCTATATGGTTAAAATGACTCTTAAATTTTACGTCAACCTTTTATTTTAGGTTTGGGCCTGGCAGCGGATCCTGCCGTTGTAGCCACCTCTACCACCACTAGAGTCGGGTGTATCACCTCTATTTCTCCCTCTAACTACGAGGTGGGTTCTCCGGCGTGGGAACTACCGAGCAACTGATGCTCATTATAATCTCTCCCTTGTCAGGGATGCCTTAAATATGCTGGTGGCCGGACAGGTAAATATGTACCTAAACTTACTTGTTATAAATTTACTCGTGTTACACATACTCACTTTTATGTTATTATTTGATAGTTCATCTAGACGCCATACAACGATGAGTTGCTAGCTCAGCTACCCGATTATTGCTCAGTCGATTGACTGCTTTGGAGCACTTCCGTCCCGATGATCTTCTTTGATGTGGTTGAGTATCATGCCACAGCGCGTGTGCTTCGCCAGTTTCACCGTCCCTAGCCTATACCAGGGGAGCCTGCATGGGTGCCTACACATTATCAACGGGATGACCGTACCAGGGTAGACAATGAATTTGTAGGATGGCTAGAGCAGCAGGTCCATATTTGGGACCAGCGAGAGTACCGTATTCCGCCACCACCTTCACGTACCCAGGAGGCCACTATTGAGCTGCATATGTCATGGTACCGCCATCACACCCGACTGATGATCGGGAACCCCATTCATGTACTTGGCGATCGGTACAGACCATACGCCAGGAGGCACGAGGCACTGGTATGTTTTTGTGGCTTACTAATATCTTATAATTGTGATATAGCATTATTTAATTAAAATTTTAAATGTTCCATAGGCTATTGGGCATCACATGTTCTATCAGTTGGGACAGGAGATGCAGCAGCATGCCGACAGTGCTGTAGTCGTTGAGTATGGTCGGCAGGTGAAAGAGCTGGCTCGTCGAATCTTGTATCAAGCGAGAGATGGCGTGAGTTTGGATCACGAGGTTGAGTATGCGGCGCCAGAGGAGTACCATCGGGGTAGGGCTGTCCCACTAGGCAAGAGTAGGGCACGAAGGAGGGGTGCCCCATGATGTAGGGCTGTCCCACGAGGTAGGGGTGCCCTACGAGGTCACAGGGCACGACGAGGAGCTGGTCCCCAGCAAGGGGGCGTTGAGGCACCTGTCGACCCACCTGTTGAGGCACATGATAAGGATCTTGGAGATGAGGATCTTGGAGATGATCAGACGGGTTATTTCCCTCAGCTAGATGAGCCTTCCAGCAGCATGCCGTCGTACAGCCTTCAGCTATCTCTGCCAGCATCGCAGGTCACCCCGTCAGATACATTGTTGATCATGGGTACATTTGACGGAAATGTAGACTAGTTATTTTTAGGCCCATCTACCGCAGTTGAGGATCGGCCGACCCAGGACGTGGATGGCAGGCGCAGGTTGAGTTATGCCTCATCCCTGGCGGTTGATGCGGATCTACCACAGGCACAGGTATGTTTGTATTACTGTAAAATTTCAATTTGTTTTCTTTTCCTTAATGATTTGCCATTAATTAATTTTTAATTTTCTTATTACGGCTTCGTCCCAGCCCATCACGAAGTTCACTGTATGCTCTGATGAAGACACCACCGATGCATATACTCAAGAGGCCGACGAGACCACGGTGAAAAATGTTTTTGACTTAACTCGTACAATACTAATATACATTTTCACATGCTAAGCTTAGTACTTGTTTTGTAGGTTGCTGACGGCCCGACGGCCTTTTCTACTGATCCTGCCAGCTGTATTATCGATGCTGCTGCGCATCCTCACATAAAGAGGCAACTTGATGATGATGATCCCGATAGTGTACCCGGGTGACAGGGGATGCAACTCAGGCCATCAGCAGCACTGAAGCACACAGGCTGCGGGACTCATTGATTTACTCATGTTTGTACTTTGTGTAAATACTACATTATGTAAAAAATGGCAACAATTCTATTTTAACAACAATTTTATTTTAACTGCGTTTGAATAACAATTTTATTTTAACAGTACAACACAAACACAAACATATCAAACCTAACACAACACAAACAGTACAACTAATGAAAACACTTGACAAGGGAAACATAAAGATACACTACTACGCTCAAAACGTACATGTCATTGTTTAGTTACGATCGCCTAGTATTCTCTGCTCCAACCACTTGAGCTAGTCTTCCAGCTTTTTTTTTCTCTTCTTCCACCTCCTTGAGTTTCGCCTTTAACTCCGCAATTTCTTGCTTGGATTGGCGCTCTCTGTCCCACTGCCTCGTACACATATTATGAAGATGATACAACTTGTCTTTGTAGTATTCCTGCTCACATGGTTCATCAATCCATACCTCAAAATTGCATGTAGGTACGTCGGGTTGCCTATAAAACTTGTTCATACACGCCTAGTAGCGGCGTCCAGCTTCTTCCCCACAATCGTACATCATGCTTTTGTTTTCGCAGTAGCACATTGGGACATAAAGGGGTTGTTGAGACATTTCTTAAGGAGAAACTTTTGTTTTATGGAAATATTTGTTATAGGTTGTTGTTAAGCGCAGAAAATAACTACAATGTGGCCATTATTTAGGCAAGATTTCACATAAAACGTAGTATTATACCACGCTTTACATATTAAATTTTTCTGAAACAAAACATCTTTTTCACATGGTTTTCAACTTTTTCAGAATGACAAGACAACTCACAAAACATAGTATTATACAACGCTTTACATATTAAATTTTTCTGCAACAAAACAGCTTTTTCTGCTGTCATTTTAGCTTTTTTGAGAATGACAAGACAACTCACAAAACGTAGTATTATACCATGCTTTGCATATTACATTTTTTCTGGAACGCAACAGCCTTTTCACATGGTTTGCAACTTTTTCAAAACAACAAGACAACTCACAAAACGTAGTATTATACCACGCTTTACATATTAAACTTTTCTGCAACAAAACAGCTTTTTCCGCAATAGTTTCAGCTTTCTTGAGAACGACAAGACAACTCACAAAACGTAGTATTATACCACGCTTTGCATATAATTGTTTTTTAATTTTTAGATTGGTCTTCTATAGTAACATCAATAAGTTAAATATTTGAACAATTCTATGAAGAAAATACTGCATTATGTAAATAATGGCAACAATTCTATTTTAACAACATTTTTATTGTAACAGAATTTGAACAACAATTTTATTTTAATATGACAACACAAACACAAACATAGCAAACCTAAAGATACACATAACAAAAACAAATAGTACAACTAATGAAAACACTTGAAAAGGGAAACATAAAGATACACTACTATGCTCAACACATACAAGCCACTATTTAGTCACGACCGGCTAGTACTCTCTGCTCTAACCAATTGAGTTGGTCTTCCAGCTTTTTTTTTCTTCTTCCACCTCCTTGAGTTTCACCTTCAACTCCTCAATTTCTTGGTTGGACCGGCGCTCTCTTTCTCATTGCCTCGTACACAACTTATGAAGATCATAAATTCTGTCTTTGTAGTATTCCTGCTTACATGGTTCATCCATCCATACCTCAAAATCACATGTAGGCTCATCGGGTTGCCTATCAAACTTGTTCATACACGTCCGGTAGTGGCATCCGCCTTCTTCCCACCAATTGTACATACTGCATTTTTTTCCGCAATAGCACCTTGGGGACATAAAGGGGTTGTTGAGACATTTCTTAAAGAGAAACTTTGGTTTATATTTGCTATTGGTTATTGTTAAGCGCAGAAAATAACTAAAATGCGCCCGTTATTTATAGGAAAGATTTCACATAAAACATAGTACTATACCACGCTTTACATATTAAAGTTTTTCTGAAACGAAACAGCTTTTTCGCAGTCGTTTCAGCTATTTTCAAAATGACAAGACAACTGATAAAATGTAGTATTGTACCACGCTTTACATATTAAAGTTTTTCCTGATAAAATGTAGTATTGTACCATGCTTTACATATTAAATTTATTTTTTAATATGTAATTTTTTTATTCCACAATCTTGGTCTTCTTTACTAACACCAATAAGTTTAATATTTGAACAACCATATCAACAGGTCATGTTAAAAAATAAGATGTAACAAGATTGTGGAACATAATTTTATTTGATAGATATTGCAACATATACAAGTACAGACACGTATTACAAAAAAAATACGAAAACAAAAGACTAGGGGTATCCTTGATAGTTGGGTGCATTCGATGAACTTGCACCAGGAGTAGGATTACCACCGCCACGCACACCACCTGAAGGACATTTACGACAGTCTTGTCCTGTTTGCGAGCATATGCCACATTTACGCGCATAAAAGGTGTCACCAACATCCATTTGGTTTCGTATACGCGTTCTCTTTTGCACTTGCAACTTGCGCAAATAGTCCTTGTTACACACCATCTTAAAAGGTTCCGGCGGCCAATAATGCTCAGCACCTAATGGCTGCAACTGCCCACTATACGTGTCTACGTATGCAGCAACACTATATTGCCTATCAATATAGTTGGTTGCCCCTAAACCAACTTGTTGAAAACACTTCAAGGCATGTGCGCACGGCATGTGGTAGATGGTCCATTTCCTACATGAACACAACCTTCTGGCTTTATTCACCATCTGTAGATTATTCCCACGGTGTCCGCGGATAGCAGTCTTAACTTCAAAAATACCCCGGTCATGATCGTACTTTAAAAATGAATGCCAATGTGCTCGCCTCCTGTACCTTTCAAATCTTCTCATGGGTATTGGCATAAATTAAACACCCCTGTCCATTAATGCCGACACATCTGTATGCCTTTCAACTAACCTCTCTGCACTCTGTTTGAATGTCATGCGGACCATGGTAGTGACAGGCAATCCACGGGGAGACTTCAACAAGTCGTTGAATGACTTCGACACATTTGTAGTCAGGACTCCCCATCGTCTGCCGTCATCAGCATGCAATGTTCACATGTGAAGCTCATGCCCCATCAGCCAAGTATAGGCTTATGGATCTAATTGTCGGATCGCTTCCATGCGCCTCATGAATTTGCACTGATGGTGCTCAGCTACAGCCATCCACATTAAGTCATGCAAGGCCTTGTCAGGATATTTCTTCTATAAATTGGCCTTTAGGTGCCTCACACAGTAATGATGGTATGCATAGGGTTCCTACCATTCAGGCAAGTGCCGTACAGAACTTAAAATACCACCATGTCGATCAGATATTAAACAAATACATTAACGTTGTTTGACAACGTGCTGCTTCAAGTGGTTCAAAAAAGCATCCACGTCTCTTCACTTTCGTTGGCATAAATGGCAAAAGCTAGTGGAAATATTTGTCTATTGGCATCTACTGCAACTGCAATCAAAAGCTTAATATCATACTTTCCATAGACATGAGTACCGTCTATGGAAATTACAGGACGACAATGCACAAAACCATCAATTGCTGGTTTAAATGACCAGATTACATAGTTGAAAATATATTCGGGTCTGTCCGAACTCCGCTCACGCCTCCATTCAACAACAGTCCCGGGGTTAAAAGTATTGCAGTACGGCCATGTACCTGGGCAGAGATGAAAAAGATTTATCTCAGTCGCCATAAATAAGTTCGAAGGCACATTTGTGACCGAGATATGCCTTTCTTTTCGTTATAGTACAACCATACTCCTGGTGGACGACTGTAATACACTCTTTAATCTTGAACCTAATGGACACTTCCAAATATGGAATCAAGACAAGAGAAATCAAGTCCACATCCAAGTTTAAGTGATTCTCATTGAATGTGTCCATTTCACATCTGTGGGTGCTAATAAATTTACCCACTTTCCACAAACCTGATTTCTTCTTGCTGGCACACAACATCCAGTGACAACACATAAAGTCTCTACGGCATACAACATTGTATACCTCCGTAGTTGACTCCCTTACCGTCATCTTGCGGCACTCTCTTACACTGTAGATTTTTACAGCACTAATTAGGCGAGCTTTATCAGGGAAATACATGCCCTTTGCTAGCACCACTGGTCTAGACTCATCCCACATCGCTGACCGAATTTCGTCATCAACCCTTGTGAGGGCATCCACGTCTAGCATACTTGGAAAATTATCAAGGTAGGGAATATTCCGCTCATGAAATGGCACATGAGATTCGTACACTCTTGGTCTAGCAGGAGGTGGAGGAGCATGCTCCCTCGTCAGCTCAGGTTTGGCATCCACTTCCTCCCGTCATCACCCTCATCGGGGAAGGGTGTGTCATCTCCCGACTCATCCGCATTGTTGTCATAATCACTATCATCTTCCTGACTCTGCGCATCTGCCAAATCACGAGTCAGTACGTCGTCTATGGGCAACTGTGTGAGGTTAGGAGCATCAAGTTGCTCATTTTTACTGCACAAAAAGAACAAAATGATAAGCTACACAACTAGATAAATACTTTACATATAGCTATATCACTTTACTTACATGTCGTACTATCTTGACGTTTCAAGATGGATATTTTCTTGTTGGTGATGACTCCCGGATGGACCACCGTGGTCCAATACGCCAGAACTACGCATATTCCAACTAGGGGCGAGGTCATAACTTGTAAAATTCATATCCGGACGGTACCCCCTATGAAAATATGAGTGTTAATACAAATCCAATTAAAACATAAAATAAACATCGCTAAAGTGTAGAAATATTGAAGTTTACCAGTCGTCTTGTGGATTATATAAAGTCGAAAAATTATTTTGTGGCTGCTCATTCGCCGGTGGTGTAAGCACGTGATTTTTGCTTCACGGACAATCGCTCCAAAAGAAAATAAAAATAGTGACAAATGACTTCGCTGTACAAATTTTTCGATTTTTCCGTGACATGTGTTGTTAGTCATTTGTGGGTCTGTCCATTTTACATCTAATCATTGTCAAACAAAATACAAAAAATATGTGTCATTAAAAGAAATTTCAAAAAAATATATATATGTGCATCGTTCGTTCTGGGTTGTGATTTAAATTACTTAAACAAGTTAATTTGGTGTGATAATTATGTTAAAATGCTACATTGTTGTTTGTTTTAATTCCATTTGTTTTATTACCTATTTGTTATTTTTCATTTGTTTAAAAAAAATTAGAAAACAAAAAGAAAAGAGTTGAAAATCGGTTTGGGCCCAAAAGAAATAAAACAAAATAGGCCCAAACAGGCACTCAAGTCCAGTCCAAATCCGGCCTGCCCAAGCACCAATTCAAACGACGTCGTTTCAGGCAGGTCGATCTGAGCCGTCTAAGCCTCTTGATCCAACGGTCCACATACTCACCCGTGACCCGACCTGTTTAGCCGGTCCAACCCAATCCATCACTTAAACCCAAACGACACCGTTTTATTACCAAACGACTTCGTCTCACCCCTCACCAACAGATCGAAGCCGTTGAGATCATCTGATCCAACGGCTCAGATCTAAACCCCTAGACCATATATAAGCTTTCCCTCACACCCCACGCCCCCTATCCGAACCCCACCCTTCACTCGTCTCCTTCCCCAAGCCCTGAAACCCCCAAACCCTAACGCCGCCCTAGTTTCCTTTTCACCAGAACCCGGCGGCATGAATGCCGGTGACCACCCCCTTCACACCCTTGAAGCATCCAACCACCCTGAACACGAATCCACTAGCCATGTACCTCGAATCACCTCCTATCGTCTCGAATCTGGATTTGAAGATTCGAGACAAAACTCGATCTATACCAAACCTCCCCATCTTCATACCAAACACTCCCCGGACCCTCCTCGTGACCAAACCAGACTTGGTTTGGTCCGAATCTACCCACAACTCCTAAAAAAACAGATCTGAAAATTTGAACCTTAGAACACAAGAGCCTGAGGAACCCGACCTGCTTCATAGAGGGTTTGAGGTCTAATAGACCTTAACCAAGGTGTTCTCGGTTTGAGAACACCCTGGTTAGAGTTTGTTTGGCCTCAAATGGTCAAATTTAATTCGGACTGGGGTCGGCCTGCTTTGAACATTTTTTAGTAAGTTTTCCTTTTCTATTTTTGTGTGGATGAGTATGTTAGCATGTTCTGTTGTGTTTGTTCGGTGTTTTCTGATACTTTTCTTAATTTCTTCCGTCTTTGTAAAGACCTTTTATTTGGTCAATTGTTTTATGTGTATGATTTGAATGTATTCTGTGATATACATGTTCAATTAGATTAGTCGTCAAACGAGTTAATTCATATAGGTTCCCAGTGATTGAACAAAGTTGTCTGAAGTCATTCGGGACTCTGTACGTGTTGTTTATATGAACGATTGATTGTTATGTGTTACGATTAATATAGTCGAGTCGATATATGTCGTCAATTAGTTTCAGTCATTAATGGTAACAACTTGATTCATGTTGTTTATTTTTGTTGTGATCGTATTTGAATCCCATTAGGAACTGAATTGTATTGCCTATTGATTTTGTTCAAATTGAATTAAAGAACATCTAGGGGAAGGTTATAATGGCAGTTCAGACTTTGATTTTAAATATGATGCCATGTTTATTTGGTTTAGGCCGTGGGCAGCCTGTGTATGGTTAGCTTTAAGGAATTAAAATAATGGGACAGCATGTGCTGTCAGATTATATTCCTGCTGCCCATACTTTGGTTAAATAAACAAGAAATTAGGACACTTTAACAACAAAAAGAGAGAGGGGCTGTCAGGGATTTCATGGGAGTTTTGTTATTTAAAATAAGTGAGTGGAAAAACAACAGGGAGGGGGAATTTTGAGCTGTCAAACAGACTGTAAAGTGTTAAGGTTAGGCTATAAAAGAGGCAGACCTTCCATTAGAAAAGGAAGAGTTCATTTTTTTGGAGTCTTGAGAGATTCTGTGAGTAAGAAAACTGAAAAAGGAAAAACAGAAATAAATTTCAGAACATTGTGAATGAGTATTGTGTAAGAGTCCAGTTTGATCAGGTTGTCTTTGTGGTTTTGCTTTTCTGTCGTTTGCCAAGCTTTCTTGTGGTCATTGGATTTCTGTTGCTGTTACATTTAACATTCCGGGCTGTTGTTTCCTACTCTGTTTTTCTGGGATTGTTTATTTGTTGCTCGACTCCTTGCTGAGCTTCATCATTGTTGGCTGGTTGTTGTTGCTGTGTTGTTGCTGTGAATCTGCTGTTGCTGTTGTTTGCTGTGTACTACTCAGCTGATCCTTTTCCTTCTTCTTTTGTTCCTCTATACCAGGTACACAACTAATACTGTCCATGTAATTTGAAAGTCGAGCATGAATACAAAAGGGAAGATTTGAAGGCATCTATGTCCACATGTAGTTGCTATATAGATGATCATGTAGTGTGTAATGGTTTATAATCTTGTTTGGGTATTGGAGTTGGTCCTTTCATATAGTGAATACAAAAAATGTAGTATGGTTTAATATCATATGTCGGTTAGGTTGACAGACAAAAGGATTGGCAGTATACTAGGCTATGTCTTGGAAATTAGTTGTGTTTTGTAATTAGCATTCTCTTTTAATGCATGTCAAAGAATAAAACTATCCGCCTCAGTTAATTTTCATTCTCTTTTGATAAACTGCCTCGTTATAATTATCAATCCACACCCTTATAACAATTAGCACAAGTCCGCGCCCCTCAACCTTATGAAGGTCGAGCCCAGGTCAAAACAGACCAAACAGACCCGCCTCGGATAAACAGTGGCCCAGGTCTGGCCCATTCCGCATGAGCTGGATTTGGGCCCATAATGTTCGATCAGCTGTCCGTATGCATGGTCATGTTTCCTTATTCTGTAAAAGCATTTCGGATCCTGCTATAAATAATCTGCAAGCATGTAAATAATTAAGAGATTTTCTTTTATTTTAGAGACGAACTTAATAGAAATATAGTCATTATAGGTTTATCCTTTAAAATAAAAATGAGACGAGCCTCGACAAACAAAAATGTAGAAGCTGCGGGGCCCTCTAAATGTATATATTAAATACTTAGATTCCGGGACGGGCCGTTTAGCAAATTTCACGGCCCTTCCCAAAATAATAACACGATAGTCTCTTTAGGTGCGTGTTTAATAATCTACTTTCTTAAAACTTGGGGTGTGCATTTCATGCGACCCAGATCCAAATCCCAAAACATCAAATAAAATATGTTCCAGATTGTGGGTGCATTTAATGTGACGCAGTCCAAAGACATGTTTTAAGCGATGTTCACATCCTTTTGAAATAATAACAATAAAGCGGTAAAAAGTTAAAATTGGCACATTGGTTCATAATGGTATTTAAAATCAGATAAATAAGCCGAATATAACAGTTGAGCGACCGTGCTAGAACCACGGAACTCTGGAATGCCTAACACCTTCTCCCGGGTTAACAGAATTCCTTATCCGGATTTCTGGTGCGCAGACTGTAATATGGAGTCATTCTTTTCCTCGATTCGGGATTAAAATTGGTGACTTGGGACACCCTAAATCTCCCAAGTGGCGACTCTGAAATTAATAAACCAATCCCGTTTCGATTGTCCTTTAATTGGAAAAACTCCCTCGTACCCTCTCGGGTATGTAAAAAGGAGGTGTGACAGCTCTGGCGACTCTGCTGGGGATTTTATGCCCAGAACCACTGGTTCAGGGTTAAGAATTCGAGCTTAGAGTAATTGTTATTATTTGGCTTTATTTATTATCTGATTTTTACATGATGTATGCCTAATGTGCTAAATGATGCTTTTACCGCTTTAATATTATTTGAATTGTGAATATATACAACTGTTACGAAACCCCCTTCTTTCTGAGTCTTCTGAATTTATGGTGTACACGTGCGCGTGACCCACCTTTCTGTTAAAGTCATACCAAATAAGACGGAGTTGGGACAAGTAACTAGACCGGGCAGACTTTCGTGCTCCCGGTACGTTGCCCCCGCTTCGGCTCAAACTGTCTGTTTGGGTAAGCCAGGTTTAGAACAATCAACCTCAGGTTTACACTTAGAATAACTCAGCCATGTACCGGATCCCTAGTAGGAACGTTTATTTGCATCACGTGCATTTGACTTAGGGGACTCAACACAGGGGTTGGGTCTGTCTAAGACAGGTGAACCCGAAATAAAAAGACCATCCTGATGCATCCTACTTGCTATATGTGCATTCATTTGCCTCGAACATGCTTGCTGACCGGCTTAAATGAAATCATGGTAAGAGCTGAGGAATAAAATGGGTTTTTTTTTTAAAAGTAAAATATAGTTTTCAAATCTTGAAATAAAGGTATTTAATCTTGAAAGGTATTTAATCTTGAAAATAGTTTGAAAAATTCCCAAAAAATAGTTTTAAATCTTGAAAATAGTTTGGAAAAATTCCCCAAAATAGTTTTAAATCTTGAAAATAGTTTTGACTGAAAATGATTAGAGTATGTTTTCAAAATGAATCTTGACTTTATTAAATTAAATTTCAGATACAAAATGAGCACCACACAAAACCCCTCCTCCGCAAATACAGAAGAGTTTCTATTCCAGCTTCAAATGTGGTGGTGTGAATTAGGCGAAGATGGTCAAAAGTGGGTCATCAAGCATTTGGGAAATCTCCCGGACATTATGAAAGTTAAACCCCGTGATGATCTGATTGCGGCATTAGTAACTTTTTGGGACCCTGTTCACAATGTCTTTCGTTTCTCTGACTTCGAGCTCACTCCTACATTAGAGGAGGTAGCTGGATATGTTGGTTTTGACGGAAGTTTAAGGAATCAAAGCTTGATATTCACGAAGGCTCCCTCGGTACATCGATTCTTCGGTCTTCTGAACATCAGCAGTCAAATCAGGAAAAGCAATGTCGTCAACGGATGTTGTTCTTTCAACTTTTTATATTCAAGGTTCGGAAAGTCAGATGGGTTCGAAATTCATGAGAAAGGCCTTACTAACAAACAAGACAAAGACGCATGGCAGGTTCACCGTCGCTTCGCCTTCATGGTGGCTTTTCTAGGAATCATGGTCTTCCCGAACAAAGAACGAACAATCGATATTCGCACCGCAAAAGTTGTGCAAATCCTCACCACCAAGGAAAACCACACCCTTGTCCCAATCATTCTCTCAGACATTTATCGGGCTTTGACTTTATGTAAAGCAGGAGCGAAAGTCTTCGAGGGATGCAAAATTTTGTTGCAAATGTGGCTGATTGAACATCTCCAATAACAACCCAAGATCATACAGTATGGGCCGAGCAATGATAATTACATCGAGGGTTATGAGGAAAGAGTGAAAAATTATCAGGTTCCAGAAGGGATAGAAGCATGGGTATCTCGGCTAAGGGCTCTAACGGCAAATCAAATTGAATGGACTCTGGGATGGCTACCGATGAGGGAAGTGATACATATGTCAAACTCAAATAGTTATCTGCTACTATTGGGATTGAGAAGCATCCAGCCGTATGCGCCTTTGAGAGTCCTAAGACAACTAGGAAGATATCAAGTAGTTCCTGATGATGAAGATTTGAGTACGCAAGAAATCGAATTACACCCAGAGGCCACCATTCCTGAGGCGTTACTTCAGCAGATGTGGAATGGATGTCGATACTTAAGAAGCGATACTCAAGTCCCAGACACTACAAAGGGTGAGATAAATCCTGGATATGCAAGGTGGTTCGAGAAACGGTCTCGCGTGGATGATGTACCAGAACCTGAGCTGAGAAGGCCAACTAAAAGACCCCATATTCAAAACTTTAATGATAAAATCCAAGAGCGGTTGATCTGGGGTGAAAAAGAGAAGGGATACAAAGCAACTATCCATGCCCTAAAGGAAAACCTAAAGAACCTCCATCTGGAGAAGGATTTGCAAGCACAAGAAGCTGAAGGCAAGAAGAAGAGTCTAGCCTGTGAGAATGAAAGTCTTCATGCTCGATTTCTGAGAATGGAAAAGGCTTCTGAAACGCCAAGGAGGAATTGGAAGGATCAAAAAACCATCGCCAATCTTTTTGAAAGAATGCAAGATTATGATTTCGTTCTTAATGCAAAAGAAAGGGTGTTGAGCAAAACGAAAGAAAGGATCCAACAATTAAACGAAGAAGCCAGATCTGATAAGGAACGCCAAGATAGGCAATCCGAGAAAGACAGGGCACAATTCAAGAAGGAAAAAGACCATTGGATACGATCAGAAGACCAACTTCGTGCACAACTAGAAGAGGAAAGAAGGTATAGAGAGCGTCAACAAGCGGACACTGATAGAGAAAGAGCGCAGATGAGATTAGAGCAGGCCAGACTCCGAGCTCTATTAGAGTCAGCCCTAGATCGTGAAGGCCGTATCCGAGATATAGCCACCACTCGCCAACAGCAGTTGCAGAATCAAGGCCAACATCTCCAAGATTTCAGGGCACAGATCCACGACCTAGCGGTCTACACCTCTCAAAGTTATGTAAACTGCCAAGGAATGGATTATGAAAGGTTTACAGAGCATGCACCCACCTTTGCCCGTCATCTAGCAGTGGAGTTGGAAAGGATGTATCGAACATTGGGAGGTCATCCGGGTCAAGCCCCGCCTTGAGCAAATGATCTAATAATTTACAACACAAGTGGAAAGTGGGGCACGTTACGAGATGTTAAGAATTGTATATTTTATTTCAATTTGAATGTGTGTATTGCAAGACATTGTTTTTACAAAGTTTTCAAATGTAATGTTTGTTCATCTTCTTTTATAAATGTTAGCCTCATGGCAGAACTACGCCTGGTCTGATTCGCGCGGGGACGTGATACGTAGGCAATCCCCATAAGATTCGACCGCTTTTAATAAAGAAAGAAAAGAAAATACAAATAAATAAAAAAGGGGCAAATGAGCAAACTGGAATGATGCATGTTGTTCGAAGCAAAGCATGTAGAAACGGTTAACTGCCTAGGAGCATTGCATCCTCTATGTGTTATGATCAAATCTGTTAAACTCTAACACTAACAAAGTTTGTTGTTGTCTGATCCAGACAAGTTAGTTGTTAAAGAACTCTGGCAACACACTCATACCAAACCAGATCCAAAGGACCGGTAGCAATAAGCATGACTACTTCAGAGAATAACAATGAGGAAGAAAGGCCGATGAGCCAGTTGTTAAAAGAAGCGATGGAAAAGATTGAAAGGATGGGACTAGAGATGAATGCAATGCAGCTAGCCATAGCCAAAACATAAAAGAGCCCTGAAACACTGGGACACATGCCAGAATACCCTCACTCCGGCCCTTCCACAAGCCGCCCAAATCCCCTTTATCATCAAGAAAGAAGCCCTCATGATTCCCAAGCTCCACCACCCCATCAACCTCTCCCAACACCCAATATTCCCATTTTTGTGGGACCCACATCAGCCCCTTTGCAAAGAACGACCAGTGAGCCATTGTTTCAGGCTCACGATACACAATACTATCCCCCTGAGCCTACATTCCATGCACCCGAGCCTCAAGCTTACAATCCACATTTGGAAGTGCCGGCAGAGATTGAAAAGCCGGCTAAGGCCCCTGAATAGGATGAAGTGCTGAGAAAGTTCAAAAGCCTGGAGCAGTCCTTCAGGAACTTACACGGGTTGGGCAACCAAGTCAGCGTAGCATACAAAGATCTGTGCCCTTTTCCAGACGTCCAACTCCCGGCTGGGTTCAAGATGCCTAAGTTTGATTTATATGAAGGACACGGTGATCCCATGGCACATTTGCGGGGATTCTGTAGCAAGATGAGAGGGGCAGGCGGCAAGGATGAGCAGTTGATAGCTTATTTTGGCCAGAGTCTGAGCGGATCTGCACTAGAATGGTACACCAAGCAGGATTCCAGTAGGTGGTATACTTGGGATGATCTGGCCCAGGCTTTCGCAGGTCATTTCCAGTACAACCTCGAGATAGTCCCTGACCGTCTCACATTATTAAGAACTGGGAAGAAACCCGGGGAAAGTTTTCGCGAGTTCGGGTTCCGCTGGAGAGAACAGGCAGCTAGAGTCGATCCTCCCATGAGAGAGGGAGAGATGGTAGATTATTTCTTGCAAACATTGGACCCAACCTACTTTGGTCACTTGGTGACAACGGTTGGAAAATCTTTCAACGAGGTGGTCAAGATAGGGGTCATGATAGAAGAAGGTCTGAGGTCTGACAAAATCTTAAACTATTCAGCACTCAAGGCCACAACCCAGGCTATTCAAAGCGGCACGGGAGGTGCGCTGAGAAGAAAGAAAGAAGAGGTTTCCACGATCGAGGCAGGCAGCTGGTCCAGGGCTGGCAGGCCACACTACAACCAACCCAGACCTCACAGGTCAAACTACCCATACAACCCACCACAAAATTTCTATCCACTTCAAGAACCACATTGTTCCGTACACCAGGCCCAGGCATACACCCAGCCGCCGGTTCGCCCGCAATGGCGCGCGCCGGTTCCCTAGAACGTATATACGCCACCACAAAACACCTACCCTCCACCAAGGGCGTATAGAAACCCTCCAGGGGCAGGCTTTCGGGGAAATCCAGATGCTAGGAATGACAGGTTGCGGAAACAGAGAACTTTCACGGAGTTGGGAGAAACCTACACCGCCTTGTTCCACAAGTTGAGGCAATTGGGTTTGGTTAGTCCTGTCCAGACTCGAGAACCAAATCCCCCACCTCAGAATTTAGATCGATCAATCAGTTGTGAATACTGCTCAGGGATGCTCGGGCATGACACCGAGAAATGTTGGAAGTTAAGGCATGCCATACAGGATCTTATTGACACCAATAAGATCGAGGTTCAGACACCAGAAGCTCCTAACATCAACCAAAACCCACTGCCAGCGCACCACGAAACTCACATGATTGAGTTGGTGTATGAGGGAGGAGAGTTGAGAAAACCCTCACAAACAGTGATGATGATTCAAGCCGCCCCAAAGGAAGTTTCAACCAGTGGGGGAACGAGGGTACAGTCACAGGGAGAAAGCGTCAAGCCAGTAGTGATATTGGGAAAGAGTTCGTCTGCCATAACAAGCAAACCCGAGCCAAACAAGTTGGTAATATCAGGGGTTCCACCCGCACCCGCCGTTGTGGTAAAGGGGGCATATAAAGAACTGGTCACCATAAAGCCTGTAGTCCAGCTGCCAATGATTGATAGCAAGGCGGTGCCTTGGAAATATGAAAAGGCGGTGGTGATGTACAAAGGAAAACAGGTGGAAGAAGTCAGTTGTGAAGCGCAAGGGCTGACTCGATCAGGTCGATGTTTTGCTCCGGTGGAGCTAAGAAGAACCAACCCAGCTGCAACCAAGAAACCTGTGTCCGAAGAAGAGGCTGAAGAGTTCCTGAGGAAGATGAAAGTACAAGACTATTCTGTGGTCGAACAGATGAGAAAAACACCGGCCCAGATCTCACTGTTGTCATTACTGATCCATTCTGAGGAGCATCGTCGGGCCCTGATGAAGATATTGAACGAAGCTCATGTACACAGTGAGATTTCTGTAAACCACCTGGAAACCATTGCCAGCAAGATTTTCGAGGTGAACAGGGTAACATTCTCAGATGATGACCTACCGGTGGAAGGTACGGAGCATAATAAAGCTCTATACCTAGCTGTCAAATGTGAAGACTCAGTGGTAACTCGAGTATTGGTGGATAACGGCTCAAGCGCCAATATTTGCCCACTATCTACCTTGAACCAGTTAAAGATCGACCACAGAAGGATCCACAAGAACAGTATCTGTGTCCGAGGGTTTGACGGAAACGGAACAGCCACTGTAGGGGATGTTGTACTTGAACTGACCATTGGTCCAGTCCTGTTTACCATGGAATTCCAGGTGTTAGACGCCACAGTATCTTACAACATGCTGTTAGGACGACCATGGATTCATGCAGCAAAAGCAGTGCCCTCCACCCTACATCAGATGGTGAAGTTCGAGTGGGAAAGACAAGAGGTCGTGTTACACGGCGAGGATACAACGTGCATCACGGGCGGAGCCATTGTACCTTTCATAGAGACTGCTGATGACAAAGGTCCTTGGGTCTACCAGATTTTCGATACAGGGTCAGCCAACAAAATTTCTGAAGGACAAATCATCCTGCACCCTAGGATAGCTGCCGCGACAGTCAAGATGGTCTCGGAAATGTTGGGTAATGGATTTGTGCCAGGAAAAGGCCTGGGAGTCGATCTTCAAGGGATTGTCCAACCTGTCTCCCTTCCTAAAAATCTGGAAACTTTCGGATTGGGGTTCAAACCAACCGCAGCAGATAGGAAGCAAGCGCAAAAAATGAAGAAGAGGGTTTGGTTTCTGCCTAAGCCGGTGCCACGTCTCTCGAGGTCTTTTGTCAAAGCAAGTGCCAAGGGGTCACCGGCCCCAAAGATTCTAGGACCATTGATCGGTATAAATGAGGACCTGAATCAGAGTTTTGAGAGGCTGTATGCGGATGTCAGTATGGTGGAAGTTGGAGAAGGTTCCAGCAGAACAGAGATACAGTTTGTGGGGCCTGAGGCCAAAACCAGCAATTGGACTGTTACTCCTCTTCCTGTCCGAGGGGAGTCTTGGTAGTAGGCTTTGATTTATGTTTTGTTTGTTTGTTTGTTCGGATTATTCAAGGGTGTAATCCAAATTTTACTTTCGTTTTGTAAAAGTGTGAACCCTTTTATCCCGCAAGTTTAATAAAGTTCTTTTCTTTTGTCCCATTTTAATTTTGTTTTGTGCTTTTTCTTTCTGAACAGTTCTCTTTTTACTGGTTCTAATGACATGGCATGCGCAGCGGATCTTCGACCTAGTCTAATAAATCAATCTGAATCCGACTCAACAATGCAAGAGGTCGTTTGTGATGATGAATCTGAATGTGACGAAGGTGAAGCCTTCGAAGAGATAAACCGAGAACTGTGCCAATTTGAAGAGAAACCCAAGCCTAACCTAAATGACACTGAGGCTGTGAATCTAGGAGACGCTGATAACGTCCAAGAGACCAAAATTAGCATCCACATTGAGCCGAATGTCAGAGAAGAATTGATCAAAACCCTCATGGAATTCAAAGATGTTTTCGCATGGTCATATGACGATATGCCTGGATTGAGCACCAATTTAGTGGTTCACAAATTGCCCACTGACCCGTCATACCCTCTGGTCAAGCAAAAACTAAGGAAATTTAAAACAGAAATGAGTGTAAAGATCAAAGAAGAAGTAATTAAACAGTTGCAAGCGAAGGTCATTCGGGTCACTCGATATCCCGAGTGGTTGGCCAATGTGGTACCAGTCCCAAAGAAGGATGGAAAAATCAGGGTGTGCGTCGACTACCGCAACCTCAACAAAGCAAGTCCCAAGGACAATTTTCCATTGCCCAACATCCATATCTTGATCGATAATTGCGCGGGGCGCGAGATCGGATCCTTTGTAGATTGCTATGCGGGTTATCATCAGATCCTAATGGACGAGGAAGATGCGGAAAAAACAGCGTTTATTACGCCATGGGGAACTTACTGCTATCGGGTAATGCCGTTCGGATTGAAGAACGCCGGGGCAACATACATGCGAGCAATGACTGCTGTGTTTCATGACATGATACACAAAGAAATCGAGGTGTACGTCGATGATGTGATCATCAAATCTTGGCGTCAGGAGGACCATGTAGCAGACCTAAGGAGATTTTTCCAAAGACTCCGGAGGTATGATATCAAGCTTAACCCGGCCAAATGCGCATTCGGGGTTCCATCAAGAAAGCTGCTAGGATTCATCGTCAGTCGACGGGGGATTGAGTTAGACCCATCCAAAATTGAATCCATCCGAGATTTGCCACCGCCAAAGAACAAAACAGAGGTAATGAGTTTGCTGGGTAGACTCAATTACATCAGCAGGTTCATCGCTCAACTCACAGCGACTTGTGAGCCCATATTTCGGCTGCTGAGAAAGGATGCTGCTGTAGGTTGGACGGCAGAGTGTCAGGAGGCTTTCGACCAAATCAAAGGGTATCTGTCTAATCCACCCGTATTGGTCCCGCCTAAGCCCGGGAAGCCCCTAATTCTTTACCTGACGGTCTTGGAAAATTCATTTGGTTGTGTATTGGGGCAACATGATGACACAGGAAGGAAGGAGCAAGCCATCTACTATCTTAGCAAGAAATTCACAGTACATGAGGTCAAGTACACTCAACTCGAGAAAACATGTTGCGCCCTAACTTGGTTAGCTCAGAAGTTGAAGCACTACCTGTCTTCATATACTACTTATCTCATATCCCGTTTGGACCCATTGAAGTATATCTTTCAGAAACCTATGCCCACGGGAAGGTTAGCAAAATGGCAAATTCTGCTCACAGAGTTTGATATCGTCTATGTGACGAGGACAGCCGTGAAAGCCCAGGCGCTGGCCGATCATTTGGCGGAGAATCCCGTTGATGAAAAATACGAGCCCTTAAGAACGTATTTTCCTGACGAAGAGGTAATGCATACAAACGAGTTGGAATTACCCGAGGAACCAGGTTGGAAGCTTTTCTTCGATGGAGCTGCAAACGCGAAAGGGGTTGGAATAGGAGCAGTACTCATTTCTGAAATAGGACGGCATTATCCTGTTACGGCTCAACTACGCTTCTATTACACCAACAATATGGCCGAGTATGAGGTTTGCATTCTGGGTCTGCGTTTGGCTGCCGACATGGATGTCCAAGACGTCTTGGTCTTGGGAGACTCGGACCTCTTGGTACACCAAATTCAGGGAGAATGGGAAACACGAGATCTAAAACTCATACCATACCGACAATGCTTGCATGACCTGAGCAAGCAATTTCGATCGGTGAAGTTCAAACACATCCCGAGAGTTCACAATGAGGTTGCGGATGCCTTGGCCACCTTAGCATCAATGCTGCACCACCCTGACAAAATGTATGTTGATCCTCTGCACATCCAGGTCCGTGATCAGCACGCCTACTGCAACGCCATAGAAGAAGAAGCAAATGGCGAACCCTGGTTTCATGATATCAAGGAATACCTCAGAATGGGGATATATCCAGAACATGCCTCTAGAGACCAAAAAAGAGCCCTTCGGCGTTTGTCGAATGGTTTCTTCCTCAGCGGAGGAGTATTGTACAAAAGAACCCCGGATTTGGGATTGTTGAGATGCATAGATGCCAGTCAAGCAACAACGGTTATGGCAGAGGTACATGCTGGAGTTTGTGGGCCACACATGAGCGGATATGTATTGGCAAGAAAGATCCTCCGAACAGGGTGTTATTGGTTCACCATGGATCACGACTGTATCACTTTCGTGAGGAAATGCCATCAGTGCCAGATACATGGAGATTTGATTCATTCTCCGCCAACAGAGTTACATACGATGTCATCACCCTGGCTGTTTGTGGCATGGGGCATGGATGTCATTG
This sequence comes from Nicotiana tabacum, assembly GCF_000715075.1. Taxonomy (NCBI): domain Eukaryota; kingdom Viridiplantae; phylum Streptophyta; class Magnoliopsida; order Solanales; family Solanaceae; genus Nicotiana; species Nicotiana tabacum. Next base: position 172,552,541 of record NC_134082.1, on the reverse strand, counting down.
GGCCCATCGAGCCGGCAGCATCCAACGGTCATAGGTTCATTCTAGTGACCATTGATTACTTCACCAAATGGGTTGAGGCTAAAACCTTCAAATCAGTAACCAAGAAGGCAGTGGTGGACTTTGTTCATTCCCATATCATCTGCAGATTTGGGATCCCAAAAGTGATCATCACGGATAATGGTGCGAATCTTAATAGCAGCTTGATGAGAGAGGTATGCCAACAATTCAAGATTACACACCGCAATTCCACCCCATATCGTCCCAAGGCGAATGGAGCAGTCGAAGCAGCCAATAAGAATACCAAGAAGATACTGCGAAAAATGGTGGAAGGGTCCAGACAATGGCACGAGAGATTACCCTTTGCTTTGTTGGGTTACCGCACTACCGTCCGAACTTCCATAGGCACAACTCCTTATTTGTTGGTGTATGGAACTGAGGCCGTAATACCAGCGGAAGTCGAAATTTCGTCCCTCCGAATTGTCGCTGAAGCCGGGATTAATGATGATGAATGGGTCAAAGCTCGATTGGAACAGTTGAGCTTGATAGATGAGAAAAGATTGGCAGCAGTGTGCCATGGTCAGCTATACCAAAAGAGAATGGCAAGAACATATAATAAGAAGGTGCGCCCCAGGAAGTTTGAAGTAGGGCAGCAGGTATTGAAGAAGATCCTCCCACATCAGGTCGAGGCAAAAGGCAAATTCGCACCAAATTGGCAAGGGCCGTATATCGTGACCAGAGTATTGTCCAACGGTGCTTTGTGTTTGACAGATGTCGAAGGTAGATGCGTCGACATGGCTATCAATTCAGATGTAGTCAAGAGATATTATGCGTAATTTCTTTAATTATGGCAATTGTTGGTGTATTTGTTTGTATTTGGCATTTATTGGATAATGGGATGACGGAGGCAATTCTTTCTTCTATCCAAACACTGTTTAACCCTTGCTTCCCCCTTTGAGCCTTAAGTTATTCTTTCATACCCCTCTTTTGGAATCACTAATGGAAAAGACATGGAAAAAAAGAGAGAAGAAAAGAAAAAGAAAAATGAAAAGAAGGAAAAAGAAAAAAGGAAGATAAAATCATAAGGAAATACAAAACCGTGGGAACTACGTTTGACCTGATTCCTCGAAGAGGATACGTAGGCGCCTCACGGCTCGGTCATAGTGTGCATAATAGTGAATATAGGATGCATAATGTACATAGTGTGCACAATATGGCATAATGTGCGTAACACACATAGCTCAACATAAGTGTAAAAAAAATAAAATTCCCCAAGCAAGAAAACTGGGGCAGAGGTTATGTTTTAAGTTCCAACAAAGGTTTGATCCCAAAAGTTGTAGCACATCACCCATCAAATTATTTTCATTTTTATAGCCTTTCTTTAACCCCACACCAAAACCAACATCAACGTCCAAAAGACCTTCCGATCAATGTTCAAGAGATGCCAAGTCCGGCAAATAAGGCCGGGAACAATACACCGATCCCCAGCAAAGAAGAGGATCGTAAGACTGGGAATGAATTGATGGTCAAGGGAATCTCCAGAAAAGAGGGTCGTATCTACAACACCCCGATTCCCCGAAAGAAATAAAATGAGAGAGTCTTATCGGTGAAAACCTTCACAGGCACCGAGAGGCGATGTAAGATGAGGGACATGAAATGAGAGAGTCTTATTGGTGAAAACCTTCAGAGGCACCATAAGGCGCCGGGAGATGAGAGAAAAGAGAGAGTCTCATTAGTGAAAACCCCTCGAAGGGCACTATGAGGCGACAAGACAGATCAACAAAAGCTACCACATTCGAAATGGACACTCATTTATCATCCCCAGCAAATCAAACCATCGGGCAAATCGATTGATACAAATAGACTAGGTCGAGAATCGGTGGCGCACGTCATGATCACGGGGACCAGTCATGTCCTCCAGATAAGTTCTTTTGAGTTTCTTCTCCCACCAAAATATTGGTTCAGAAAGATTTTCTCCTTTTTCTATCTTTTATTTCTTTTCCTAAAATGTGTCTTGAAAGGATTTTTCAAAGCTTACTACCAGAAACCGGAGGGGAATTCATCCAATGCAGGATAATACAAACAATCTTAAAGGCCGATCCCAGGCAATGCAGTGATCGTGCCCGGCAATTTTGGAGGAAGTAAGCTCATAAAGGGAGTGGTTTCGGGAGTTAAAAGCAGACTCCCACAGCATGTGCTTAAAGAGAAAGCAGAAAAGGGGATTAATCGAAAGTCAATCCCCAGCAGTCTAGAGACCCCCAGCAGGCAACTCTGCCCATTAATCAATTATGGGGACATAGAGCAAGAAAAGGGGAAGAGAGAAAAATCGTTCGCTGGAAAGGCACCCTCTACCACCACGATTAAAACTGATTAAATCCTTTTGTCTGCTGCAGGAGAACAAAGGATTGATAATGGCAGCAAGATGCAACGCCAGGTAAACCACCAAAAACCGGGGCAGAAAATTTTCTGCCGATTGTCGAAAATTTTCTCGGAAGAACGGGGAAGCAATTTCAATACATTTAAGTTCTAGGTCGCCCACTAGTATAATGCGGGAATACATTTAAGTTCTAGGTCGCCCACCAGTATAATGCGGGAATACATTTAAGTTCTAGGTCGCCCACCAGTATAATGCGGGAATACATTTAAGTTCTAGGTCGCCCACCAGTATAATGCGGGAATACATTTAAGTTCTAGGTCGCCTACCAGTATAATGCGGGAATACATTTAAGTTCTAGGTCGCCCACCAGTATAATGCGGGAATACATTTAAGTTCTAGGTCGCCCACCAGTATAATGCGGGAATACATTTAAGTTCTAGGTCGCCCACCAGTATAATGCGGGAATACATTTCAGTTCTAGGTCGCCCACCAGTATAATGCGGGAATACATTTAAGTTCTAGGTCGCCCACCAGTATAATGCGGGAATACATTTAAGTTCTAGGTCGCCCACCAGTATAATGCGGGAATACATTTAAGTTCTAGGTCGCCCACCAGTATAATGCGGGAATACATTTAAGTTCTAGGTCGCCCACCAATATAATGCGGGAATACATTTAAGTTCTAGGTCGCCCACCAGTATAATGCGGGAATACATTTAAGTTCTAGGTCGCCCACCAGTATAATGCGGGAATACTTTTAAGTTCTAGGTCGCCCACCAGTATAATGCGGGAATACATTTAAGTTCTAGGTCGCCCACCAGTATAATGCGGGAATACATTTAAGTTCTAGGTCGCCCACCAGTATAATGCGGGAATACATTTAAGTTCTAGGTCGCCCACCAGTATAATGCGGGAATACATTTAAGTCCTAGGTCGCCCACCAGTAAAATGCGGGAATACTTTTTAGCTCTAGTTTTTGGAATCAGCAACCCCACCTGAAGACGGAAGGTTACAACAGAGATCCCCAAGCAGGAAAAAATAAAATCCCCAGCACCGAGAAGTAGAAGGCTGCAAAAGCAAGTGCGCGATTCAAAAGGAAGAAGGAACGCATCTCAAAAGGAGCAGTTTGGGAACGTTATAGCATGCTCAACATAACAATTTTGATGAAGAAAGCCATACCACTGGAGAAACCATTGAAAGGCTTAAAGAAGAGGGCCATGTTCCCAGCAGATCAAGCGAAGTGATGAAAACTGGCATTCAGAAAAGGCGAAGGACCAGTATCATCCCCCAAGTTCACAAAATAAAGGCATCAGAGGAAAGCGTTAGCCGACAAGAAAGCAAGGCAACAAGAACAAGTTGAAGATAGATGAAACCTCATGATCCATAGTCTAGCTTAGCTTCTTGTTTTTCCTTTCAGAACAATGTAACAGGGAGATCGGTTGAGCGGTAGCATCCTACGGCAGCATGCAACAGCGCACAACAGCAGCAAGCACTACAATCGCACGGTAGTCCCAGCTACCAAAATTTCCCGAACTACATTGACCTGATTCCTGTTCAGCCTAGGATATGTAGGAAACCTCTGAAGCAAAGGTTCGGTCAAATCTTTTTCAAAAATGCTTCACACGGAGTACTCGGACGAGCAAATATCGCCCGCTTTATCTTTGCGCGAAAACCCTTTGTGTCTTCGTGCAAAGAGGGGCAGCTGTAAGCACGTGATTTTTGCTTCACGGACAATCGCTCCAAAAGAAAATAAAAATAGTGACAAATGACTTCGCTGTACAAATTTTTCGATTTTTCTGTGACATGTGTTGTTAGTCATTTGTGGGTCTGTCCATTTTACATCTAATCATTGTCAAACAAAATACAAAAAATATGTGTCATTAAAAGAAATTTCAAAAAAATATATATATGTGCATCGTTCGTTCTGGGTTGTGATTTAAATTACTTAAACAAGTTAATTTGGTGTGATAATTATGTTAAAATGCTACATTGTTGTTTGTTTTAATTCCATTTGTTTTATTACCTATTTGTTATTTTTCATTTGTTTTAAAAAAAAAAAATTTAGAAAACAAAAAGAAAAGAGTTGAAAATCGGTTTGGGCCCAAAAGAAATAAAACAAAATAGGCCCAAACAGGCACTCAAGTCCAGTCCAAATCCGGCCTGCCCAAGCACCAATTCAAACGACGCCGTTTCAGGCAGGTCGATCTGAGCCGTCTAAGCCTCTTGATCCAACGGTCCACATACTCACCCGTGACCCGACCTGTTTAGCCGGTCCAATCCAATCCATCACTTAAACCCAAACGACACCGTTTTAATACCAAACGACTTCGTCTCACCCCTCACCAACAGATCCAAGCCGTTGAGATCATCTGATCCAACGGCTCAGATCTAAACCCCTAGACCATATATAAGCTTTCCCTCACACCCCACGCCCCCTATCCGAACCCCACCCTTCACTCGTCTCCTTCCCCAAGCCCTGAAACCCCCAAACCCTAACGCCGCCCTAGTTTCCTTTTCACCAGAACCCGGCGGCATGAATGCCGGTGACCACCCCCTTCACACCCTTGAAGCATCCAACCACCCTGAACACGAATCCACTAGCCATGTACCTCGAATCACCTCCTATCGTCTCGAATCTGGATTTGAAGATTCGAGACAAAACTCGATCTATACCAAACCTCCCCATCTTCATACCAAACACTCCCCGGACCCTCCTCGTGACCAAACCAAACTTGGTTTGGTCCGAATCTACCCACAACTCCTAAAAAACCAGATCTGAAAATCTGAACCTTAGAACACAAGAGCCTGAGGAACCCGACCTGCTTCATAGAGGGTTTGAGGTCTAATAGACCTTAACCAAGGTGTTCTCGGTTTGAGAACACCCTGGTTAGAGTTTGTTTGGCCTCAAATGGTCAAATTTAATTCGGACTGGGGTCGGCCTGCTTTGAACATTTTTTAGTAAGTTTTCCTTTTCTGTTTTTGTGTGGATGAGTATGTTAGCATGTTCTGTTGTGTTTGTTCGGTGTTTTCTGATACTTTTCTTAATTTCTTCCGTCTTTGTAAAGACCTTTTATTTGGTCAATTGTTTTCTGTGTATGATTTGAATGTATTCTGTGATATACATGTTCAATTAGATTAGTCGTCAAACGAGTTAATTCATATAGGTTCCCAGTGATTGAACAAAGTTGTCTGAAGTCATTCGGGACTCTGTACGTATTGTTTATATGAACGATTGATTGTTATGTGTTACGATTAATATAGTCGAGTCGATATATGTCGTCAATTAGTTTCAGTCATTAATGGTAACAACTTGATTCATGTTGTTTATTTTTGCTGTGATCGTATTTGAATCCCATTAGGAACTGAATTGTATTGCCTATTGATTTTGTTCAAATTGAATTAAAGAACATCTAGGGGAAGGTTATAATGGCAGTTCAGACTTTGATTTTAAATATGATGCCATGTTTATTTGGTTTAGACCGTGGACAGCCTGTGTATGGTTAGCTTTAAGGAATTAAAATAATGGGACAGCATGTGCTGTCAGATTATATTCCTGCTGCCCATACTTTGGTTAAATAAACAAGAAATTAGGACACTTTAACAACAAAAAGAGAGAGGGGCTGTCAGGGATTTCATGGGAGTTTTGTTATTTAAAATAAGTGAGTGGAAAAACAACAGGGAGGGGGAATTTTGAGCTGTCAAACAGACTGTAAAGTGTTAAGGTTAGGCTATAAAAGAGGCAGACCTTCCATTAGAAAAGGAGGAGTTCATTTTTTTGGAGTCTTGAGAGATTCTGTGAGTAAGAAAACTGAAAAAGGAAAAACAGAAATAAATTTCAGAACATTGTGAATGAGTATTGTGTAAGAGTCCAGTTTGATCAGGTTGTCTTTGTGGTTTTGCTTTTCTGTCGTTTGCCAAGCTTTCTTGTGGTCATTGGATTTCTGTTGCTGTTACATTTAACATTCCGGGCTGTTGTTTCCTACTCTGTTTTTCTGGGATTGTTTATTTGTTGCTCGACTCCTTGCTGAGCTTCATCATTATTGGCTGGTTGTTGTTGCTATGTTGTTGCTGTGAATCTGCTGTTGCTGTTGTTTGCTGTGTACTACTCAGCTGATCCTTTTCCTTCTTCTTTTGTTCCTCTATACCAGGTACACAACTAATACTGTCCATGTAATTTGAAAGTCGAGCATGAATACAAAAGGGAAGATTTGAAGGCATCTATGTCCACATGTAGTTGCTATATAGATGATCATGTAGTGTGTAATGGTTTACAATCTTGTTTGGGTATTGGAGTTGGTCCTTTCATATAGTGAATACAAAAAATGTAGTATGGTTTAATATCATATGTCGGTTAGGTTGACAGACAAAAGGATTGGCAGTATACTAGGCTATGTCTTGGAAATTAGTTGTGTTTTGTAATTAGCATTCTCTTTTAATGCATGTCAAAGAATAAAACTATCCGCCTCAGTTAATTTTCATTCTCTTTTGATAAACTGCCTCGTTATAATTATCAAGCCACACCCTTATAACAATTAGCACAAGTCCGCGTCCCTCAACCTTATGAAGGTCGAGCCCAGGTCAAAACAGACCAAACAGACCCGCCTCGGATAAACAGTGGCCCAGGTCTGGCCCATTCCGCATGAGCTGGATTTGGGCCCATAATGTTCGATCAGCTGTCCGTATGCATGGTCACGTTTCCTTATTCTGTAAAAGCATTTCGGATCCTGCTATAAATAATCTGCAAGCATGTAAATAATTAAGAGATTTTCTTTTATTTTAGAGACGAACTTAATAGGAAATATAGTCATTATAGGTTTATCCTTTAAAATAAAAATGAGACGAGCCTCGACAAACAAAAATGTAGAAGCCGCGGGGCCCTCTAAATGTATATATTAAATACTTAGATTCCGAGACGGGCCGTTTAGCAAATTTCACGGCCCTTCCCAAAATAATAGCACGATAGTCTCTTTAGGTGCGTGTTTAATAATCTACTTTCTTAAAACTTGGGGTGTGCATTTCATGCGACCCAGATCCAAATCCCAAAACATCAAATAAAATATGTTCCAGATTGTGGGTGCATTTCATGTGACGCAGTCCAAAGACATGTTTTAAGCGATGCACACATCCTTTTGAAATAATAACAATAAAGCGGTAAAAAGTTAAAATTGGCACATTGGTTCATAATGGTATTTAAAATCAGATAAATAAGCCGAATATGACAGTTGAGCGACCGTGCTAGAACCACGGAACTCGGGAATGCCTAACACCTTCTCCCGGGTTAACAGAATTCCTTATCCGGATTTCTGGTGCGCAGACTGTAATATGGAGTCATTCTTTTCCTCGATTCGGGATTAAAATTGGTGACTTGGGACACCCTAAATCTCCCAAGTGGCGACTCTGAAATTAATAAACCAATCCCATTTCGATTGTCCTTTAATTGGAAAAACTCCCTCGTACCTTCTCGGGTATGTAAAAAGGAGGTGTGACAGGTGGTAGCAAGTTTAAATCAAGGCAAGCTCTTTCATCAACAATCTGACCAGTAAAAACTACTCCAGAATAACTACCCGATGACTGGGGGTTATCCCTACTATACACGCCCTCATTATTGGGAATGTCTTCAACCTTGACGTACATTTCCAATAATTTTATTACAATAAATTCCCTGTATTCATCCGAAATCCGCAAAAACTCTCTAAGAGTTTCATCATCTTCGATGTTAAACTCAGAATAATAAGCAAACCCATGCGGAGTCACTGAATACAGAAATCTACCGGTTACTTTAAGGTTAACCGAACGTTTCCTCACACTCATTTTTTTACGTAACAACGAATACCAATTTATCGTACTCCATTGTAAGCGGAAATTTAACATGACACTGTGGAGGTGAGCTATACCTCACAGAGTTATTCTCCAGCACAACATCACTCCCCACACCCCCAATATAATGAAACCCTTATTTTTGGCTCTTCAGACATTATAAAAAAATGATTGATAAGAAGAAGAGAGAAGTATGAACGGAAGTTTGAAGGAAAGTTTGAAGGAAAATTTTGAATGGATTTTCATAAAATTCAAACGCCTTTAAATAAGGCAAGTCCGAGCTTGGGGTGCAGATTTTTTTTTATGTAAAACGCAGTATAATACCATGTTTTATGTATTTAAATTATTGTTATGTCAGTTATCCGCAGAACACTTATTGGTGTGCCCAAAAATTAGTGTAAAACGCAGTATAATAATACGTTTCAGTGTAAAACGTAGTATTATAATACGTTTTACACTAAAAAATAAATATTCTTTGCAGTCCTGCAGAACTGTTATTATTGTGGGCCCAAATTTTATAGGGAAACACAGTATAATACTGTATTTTCCTTAAACGCAGTATTATAATAAATTTTCCTAAAAAAACTAATTTTTTAATAAAATGCAGCATAATACTGCGTTTAACTTTAACGGCTAACTTTCCGTTAAAGTAAAACGCGATATTATACTGCATTTTAGTTAAAAATGTAACTTTTTTTAAAACTGTATAAACGTATTTTGTGCCAAAAAAGGCATCATTTCAATTTCGGACTCCCACTTACCGTATAGACAACAATTGCGGTGGTTAACTGTCTGATTCCTTATGCCACAAGTAGTTTATGGCAGAATCCTCCCAAGCAGATGCGAAGCTAGTGTATAATTTATGGGTTTCGGCTAAACACATTAGCATGTTTTGTGATAAGTTATGTGCCTTGTTATATTTTGATAATCTAACAAACTTAATGATAAGAATCAGATCGAAAACTTATTACACATCCTAAAAGTGCTTAAGAACAAGAAGTCTTAAGTCGGGCACAAATTCCAATAATTAGAGTCAAAGAGACGACAGAGGGAACAGATGAATATCAGTTCCCTTGCTGACTGTACCAGTCAACTCCTCACAGCTATAAAATTGCTGCAATTGTTCCTCTGCACACACGTAACAGGGCAAACAGTGCAACAATCACTTTATGGGGAATGCTTGTACCGGATAAATTGCTTGCATCATCCAAGTGACATCACTTGCATATTATCAACATGAAACAAGGGAAAAACACACACTTGAATATTCGAAAAAATCATCAAGCTTCTCTAAAGTGTGTTGCCATCTTGCAACTGACTTCAAGGCTTCAAGAACAAAATAACAACATAACAAAGGACCAGTTTCCAGCACCGTGTTACCATATGTCTGTAGTTGTGTTATACCTTTGTTAGAGTGATCAACTTGTAATTTCTACTTAGTTTAGCTAGAAGCATTGTGTAGGAAACCATTTGTAAAACCATAAACCCTATGTTTGTATCTTGGCTAGAGTTAGTCGAGTTGTGAACTTTGTAATAGAGTTATTACAAAGAGTTATTATTTGTGAACTTTGTAATAGAGTTATTACAAAGAGGCTTGTAATATAGTTATTACAAGTGAGTGAGGGATTAAGAGGTTAATTCCTAGGTTACAATAGTTTGTAATCTGAAATTTGCTCAGTAGTGAAGTTGAAATACTACTAGTGTAGATTGTAGTTTTTAAACCCGCGAGCTGGGAGTTTCCACGTAAAAATCTGCTGTGTCATTTACTTATTGTTGATTGTGTGTGTTCTGTGAGAGCTGATAAAGAGTTCTCTATACAATTTAGTGGACCCTAAGTTTACATCAATTGGTATTAGAGTAGTTTCTTTCTATCAGGCTAACACTTAGAAAGGATCATCATGGATGCTCCACCAAACTTTGAAGAAGGTCAATCAACCTATAGACCACCAAGATTCAATGGACAATTCTACGGATGGTGGAAGAAAAAGATGTATGACTTTATCATGGATGAAGATTCAGAGTTCTGGGATGTTATCTACGATGGACCCTTCGTCCCTATGAAGACCATTGGCGAACCAGCAGTGACAGTTCCCAAGCAAGGAAGGAGTACAACGATGCTGACTGCAAAGCTATAGAGAAGAACTTCCAAGCAAAAAAGATCCTCGTATGTGGTATTGAACTAGACGAATATAACAGGATCTCAAGATCTCTACTTGTCAATCTGCCAAGGAGATCTGGGAAGCTCTTTAAATAGCACACGAAGGAACAACTCAAGTCAAGAAGCCAAAGATTGATATGCTCACTACTGAGTATGAACTCTTCCGGATGGATGACGATGAGTCCATTCATGACACGCACACTCAATTCACCTCCATCATCAATGAGCTTCACTCTCTAGGAGAGATTTTTTCAAGGAATAAACTTGTCAGGAAAATACTTAGTGTACTACCTGGTTCCTGGGAAAGCAAGGTCAATGCTATCACATAGGCAAAGGATCTGCAAAAGTTGACCATTGATAAACTCATCGGAAATCTGAAGACCTATGAAATAAAGAAAAAGAAGGACCATGAAAGAAGAAAACCGAAGAAGGAGAAGAACCTGGTCCTCAAGGCTGACAATAATGACTAAAGTGGTGAGGATGCTGACATGGCTTATCTAACAAAAAGATTCTAGAAAATGGTGCGCAGAAATAGAGGAATTTTAAAAAGGGGTAGCTCCAACAGACCAAAAGGTGATTACCTGTGTCATAAATGTGGGAAGCTAGGACATTTCATCAAATGATGTCCTTTGTACAAGTAAGATCAATACAAGCACCACACAAACAAAGCGGCGAAGAGGAATCCGGTTCCTGACAGGAGATATAAGAGAAAGGACGATGTTGATAATATTGTGAAACAAGCTCTTACTGCATAGGGAGATTCTTCCAGTGAATCTGAAGGAGATGATGAACAAGGTGACACCTCCATGATGGCTGTTGAAAGTGAAGTAGCTGAGTATGATTCTATCTTTGCCTTGATGGCAAAATTTGACGATGATGAAGATGATAATGATGATGAGGTAAACTTTCTGGACGTTCAAAGAAATTTGAAGTCCTATTCTCAAAAGAAGCTTATATCCTTGGCAAATGTCCTAATTGATACATATCACAATCTCACTAATGATAAAAATGTTCTAACTATGGAACTAGAAAAAGTAGAACATGAGAGAGATGATCTAGCAGTCGTAGTGGTTGATTTAAAAGAAACCATTGAGGTTTTAAAAAGGGAAAAGGATGCTTTAACTGAAAAAATTGCAAACGTAGAGCATGATAGAGATGACTTGTTGGTGGTAGTTGTGGATCTAAAAGAAAAAATAGAGGAACTAAAAAGGGAAAGCAGATTTGGGAACACTCAAAAGGTAAAAGGAAGTTGCAAGTGATGCACACCTTAAGCTTGAAAATGAGCTTAAAACGGTAAAATCTAGTCTGTGTGCTGAACTTGAGAGAAATAGACAACATCAGGAAGATCTAGGCAGAGTTAAGAATGACCTAGAAAAATCTGTTAAGTGGACTTGGTCTTCTAATGCAATCACTGTTATGTATAAGAACAATGGGGAGAATAGGAAGGGAATCGGGTTCCAAAAGGAAAGTACTCCCTACAATCCACATAGCAAGTACATTACTGTCCTTGATAGCTGGCTTTGTACTCACTGTGGTAACATAAGGCACTTTAAAGAAACTTGTAAAGCTAGATTTCAGTCCCAACAGAAAAATAAAGTTTTGGCTGAAAAAGTAACTGCTGCTAAACAACCTGGTCTCTCAAATAAAAAATATGTGATGCCTGCTTGGACAAGAAAAAGTTTGATTCACCCTTTTCCTTATTACAAGGGATCCAAACTTGTTTGGGTTCCTAAGTTTAACCCTTGATTTCCTCATTCAGGGAGTAGTGAAAGGAAGCTGTCAAACATGATATATGGATAGTATCTACTTTAAGCATATTACTGGAAGCACCGATGATTTCATTTCACTCAAAGCCCTACAAGGAGGGAGTGTGTCCTTTGGCAACGACAAAAATGATATATTCTGGGAGTAGGAAGAGTTGGAAAGACACTCACCCATTCAATAAAAAATGTATACTATGTGAATGGTTTGAAATATAGCCGACTGAGTGTCTCTCAAATTTGCAACAAAGGAAACAAAGTGGAATTCTTACCAAAGACTTGCATTGTCACAAATCTTGTAACTGGTGAATTGGTTTTGTTGGCAAAAAGATTCAAAAATATCTATGTTGCTGATTTGAGTTTTTGAATAATAGGGATTTTTCGTGCTTGAGTTTTGTTGATGAAAATGCTAAACTTTGGCATAGAAGATTGAGACATGCAAGCTTTACGTTGCTGAACAAGTTGGTCAAAAAGGACCTGGTTCATGGGTTGCTTAAGTCAAGGTTCAAAGATCACGAAGTGTGCGATGCATGTATAAGAGGAAAGCAAGTCAGGTCCTCCTTCAAGCCAAAAAAGAAAGTAAGCACCTCAAAGCCACGTGATCTCCTTTATGAGGATCTGTGTGGACCTATGAGGGTGCCAAGTAGAGGAGGAAAGAAGTACATTTTCGTCATAGTGGATGACTACTCCAGATTCACCTTGACCTTATTCCTCAGAACCAAGGATGAAACTTGTCCAGTATTTGCTGCCTTTGTGAAGAATATTCAAGTGAAGATGAGCCATAATTTTGTGAGTATAAGATCTGATCACGACATAGAGTTCGACAATGCAAAATTCGATGAATTCTGTGTTGAAAATGGTATAAGTCATAATCTTTCAGCTCCAAGAACACCCCAACAAAATAGTGTTGTGGAGAAGAAAAATAGGACTCTTGAAGACATGGCAAGGAAAATACTGATTGATAGTGGTGTCGCAAAAGCATTTGGGCAGAGATAGTCAACACTGAGTGCTACTTGCTGAACAGGTGCGTGATTAGGTCTCTCTTGAACAAAACCCCGTATGAACTGTTGAATGGGAGAAAATCCAAGCTACCACACTTGAGGACGTTTGGCTGCAAATGTTTCATTCTTAATAATGGGAAGGAAACACTGGGGAAAGTTTGATGCCAAGAGTGATGAAGGAATCTTTCTTGGTTATTCATCACAAAGCAAAGCTTACAAGGTCTACAACAAAAGAACTTAATGTGTTAAGGAAAACATATATGTGATATTTGATGAATCATACCATTTATGTGGGAAAGATCCACATGATAAGGTTGAACAAGATGGAGAGCAGTCAAAGGTTCCTAGTGAAGTCATTGATATGGCAAATGGAAAGGCCGACATGATGAGTCAAGTCAAGGAATAAAATGAAGATGGTGCAGCTAAATCTCCAACTGATACAGAGGAACCTGGTTCTTCCATCACAACAACTGAAGCATAGAATAGAGTTGTTGCTACTGTGCAAGGAACTCCTGATACTGAGTTAAGAAGTGACACTCATGTCAACAATGGATCCAATTCAGAGGAACCTGAATCCTCGCGCAATGAGATTTAGGTGTGTAACTGGAAACACAAAAGTTCACACCCTCTCCAAAATGTAATCGCTCTTCTTGACTAAAGGATTCAAACCAGATCAAAGTCAAGAAACTCACTTACTTTCTCATCTTTCTTTTCTCAAATTGATCCCAAAAATATCAAGGAAGCATTAAAAGATGATGACTGAAGTACTGCTATGCAAGATGAACTCTATCAATTTGAGAAGAACAACATATGGCACCTGGTTCCTCAACCCTCTGACAGAACTGTTATAGGAACTAGGTGGATGTTAAGAAACAAGCTTGATGAATTTGGAAATACGACAAGGAACAAGGCCAGGTTAGTAGTGCAAGGATATAATCAAGAAGAAGGGATCGACTATGATGAAACTTTTGCCCTAGTTGCTCAAACGGATTCCATCAGAATCCTCATTGCCTTTGCATCTCATATGAAATTCACATTGTTCTAAATGGATGTCAAAAGTGCATTCCTGAATAGATATCTAAAGGAAGAAGTCTCCATTAAACAACCACATGGTTTTGAATGTCATGAGTATCCTAAACATGTATTCAAACTTGACAAGGCATTATATGGACTGAAGCAGGACCCCCATGCATGGTATGAAAGGTTGCCCAAGTTCCTTCTTGAAAATGACTTTACAAGAGAAAAAATAGACAACACTTTATTTCTGAAGAAACGGAGGAGGAACCTGCTCATTGTGCAAGTTTATGTAGACGACATCATCTTTGGTGCAACAAATTATTCTTTGTGTAAAGAGATTGCAAAGCTTATGGGAAGCGAGTTTGAAATGAGCATGATGGGGGAATTGAATTTTTTCTTAGGGATGCAAGTTAAGAAAACTCCTAAGGGCACGATGATAAGTCAGTAGAAGTACATTACAGAACTCCTAAAGAGATTTGAGATGGAAAGTTCAAAGATCATTGATACTCCCATTGCCACTGCCACTCATCTGGACATGGATGAACTTGGTTCTCCTGTGAATGAAACCATGTACAGAGGTATCATTGGTTCACTATTGTATCTCACAACTAGTAGACCTTGTCACACCTCCTTTTTACCACTCCGAAAGGGTTTATGAGTGAGTTTTTTCCAATTTAAGTGACAATTGAAATGGAATTATTTATTTAAAAATCATAGCCACCACTTGGAATAATTTATGGTGTCCCAAGTCACCGGTTTAAAATCCTAAATCAATGAAGTTTGACTCTATTTACGGTCTGCGAACACAGAAATCTGGGTAAAGAATTCTGTTAACCCGGGAGAAGGTGTTAGGCATTCCCGAGTTCCATGGTTTTAGCACGGTCGCTTTAATCATACCTGGCTTAATGAAATTGCTTAATTACTTATTTTAGAACCTATGTACATTTTTACTTTTTACCACTTTTAATTAAGAAATTATCCTGAAACGAGTTACGCGTACGTGTGCTCATTTCGTATAGTGCGTCAAGAATCATGTCACGCGTACGTGTCCACAATTAATCACGCTTTGTTATTTAAGAAAAAGCTTGTCCAAAGTTGCGCGAACGCATACCTTAATTTATTTTGGAAAAAGTTCATAATTATGTCACACGAACGTGTACACAATCACGATGATAGATTAAACCCCGCCTAAAGCATTTCCTACGAGTATTCATTTTAAAAAAACATACTCGTGTCACGCGAACATGTACATAATTAAGCATTTTATTAATATTAAGATTGTTTCGCCCAACGTTGCACGAACGCATACGTTGGTCTTAATTTTGGGACCCGTAATTATGTCACACCAATGTATACATAATCATGATAATTTTTGCACATATCTATGTCATAGAATTGAAACCTTACTTATTTTTCGAGTCATTTATTAATACAATAACAGAACTCAGCAATTAAAATCATCAATTTTTAACTCAAATTAACCCAAGAACATACAAAATATTAAGCCAATGAATCAGAACTCTTCAAACTCTTTTTAAGTAATAAATCAAAAACCCAAATGAGCATTAAGCATCAGCAATATCATAATTTCAGAAAATTTACCAAACCCCATAATAGCTTCACAAAATATCCCACATAATTCAGCAATTCTTTACGAAAAAGAATACAAATTTTTAGCCCAAATAATTCTAGAAAGCTCAAAATATTAACACAACAATCCAAAATCCTGAAAACCCAATTCAATAAATGAATCAAATAATCCAAATTGAGCATCAAGAATCAGTAAAATTACCTTACAAAGAAAAATGCCCGTCCTTAATTCTGATTACACCATAGCTTCAATTTTTCAATTTTCTCGTAATTATTGAATAAACCCACCAAAATTTAAGCTTTCTTGTATTAAAGTTCCTTAATTGCTGAAAATATTCCAACATGTATAGCATAAAAGAGTATTCAAAACGGCAGTCCTCAAACGTGCTATAGACCAGAACCTCGAACCGAAAAAACTCGCCAATCGACCTTGGACCACAAATACGGTACTGTTGCTACGGATTGGTGGTGTTTTGTGGACCGTTTTCAATATATTTTGGGGCTGATTTCGAGGAAATTTGGGGCTGTTTCGGGGTGGAATATTCAGTTAGTTTTTGACACCTTCTTGAGGTCGTTTTTGACAAAAAAATGAAGATGCATTCTAGCTTGTTTTCATGGAGTTTTCAGCTGAAAGTGAGGTGCTTTTGGGGGTTATTTCAACTAGATCTTGTCTTGGTGTTTGTGGATTTTTGGAGGTGGAGAAATGGCATAAGTCTGCTGAAGAAAGGGTAGGTCCGCCACTGACTTCTCTCTTAAATTGGGGTGATCGATTGAAGCCTTTTTCTGTGTGGAAGAAGAAGACAAGTCCTCTATTTCTTCTAGGATTAGGTCTCTTGGGGAGTAATTGATTTTTTTTTGGAATTGGGGTCTGTTGTTGTTTTTATGTTTTTATGAAGATGAAGCCTAGCTTTGATGATGGAAACGACTGATGCTCTTAGTTTCTCTAGGTCTTGGATCCGTTCGCTCCTTAGGGTCTGTTTTTTGTGTATTTTATGCTCCTAGATCAAAAGCGGTTGTCCTTAATTGTCTAGGTCTAGGTTAGTTTTTGTAGGATTTTTTTAGTTTAAGGGGTATGGGCCTAGGAATTATGGGCTAGGTCCGAAAATTAAGCTTAAAAATGGGTTGCTTGAGCCCAAATTTTATTCTTTCTCCGTGAACAAGACTAAAATATTACCTCATTTACTAATTAATCCTATTTAAATAAAATAACTATTAAAATAAAACTAACAGTTAAAATAAATCTATTTTTTTGTAATTTTCAAATATCATATTAAAATAAAAATAAGATACTATTTTTGTATTTTTTAGCTTTATGAAAGGTACATAAAATAAAATATTTTGTAATTTTCATTTTTGTGACGAAATAAAGTAAAAGAGTCAAAATTAGTTGAAATACCTATATTAAGCCTAAACTAAGTATTTACATGCTGAAATATATACAATCTTGGGGAGGGTCAAAAATCACATGTCTACAGCTGCCCCTTTTTGACTGGAAATATGAAGTATTTTCTGACAAAGAAAGACTAGACAGGTTTTTTGACCCAACCCTTATTTAAAGATACCAAAAGCTAAAAGAAAGGAGAATGTGACCGAGCCCTGGTATCTGAGTTACCTACATATCCTTGGTTATAAAGGAATCAGGCCACGTGTAATTCAAAAGTGAGTGAGATGATGGAGTATACCGAAGTGGAGAGCCGATCGAGGTGTCATTCAGTCGAGGTTCCGATCCGTGGTCCTGTTATTACATCAAAATGAAAAAATGAAAAAGACTAACTAAGCCTGTTAACTATGAGTTATAAGATTCCTATCTATAAGTCTTCTGAAGCTTGATCTTGAGTCTTGAATGGTTCTTTATGCAAACTTTGGATTGAACCTTGACGCTTGCTAGTTGCAGATGCTAGTTCACTCTTCTTCAGCTTTTCGGATCAAAACCGGACATACCATGCTTGTGACTTCAGTCATGTCTTGAGCAGCTCACATCTTTCATCAACTTCTGCATTTGGATTCTCTTCTTGCCTTTTTTTTAAATTTTGGATTGTGACTAACTTTCGTTGATCATCTCGAACTGTTGACTCGCATTCTTGCCGCGAGCTTCTTTTGTTGCTGACTTGAATTGCATTTTGAAGTGAATTCCCTTATTTTCCAGGTGGGTGCCTGATTGCCAAAACTTGAACTGTCTTTCTTTGAAAATTGAACTATTTTCCCTTGTTCTCCAGGTGGGCACCTGATTGCTGAACTTGAACTGTCCTCCTTCGAAACTACTTTCCCTTGAAACTTGAACTGTGTTTCCTTGTTCTCCAGGTGGGCGCCTGATTGTTGAACTTGAACTGTCTTCCTTCGAAACTGCTTTTCCTTGAAACTTTAACTGTCTTCCCTTGTTCTCCAAGTGGGCGCCTAATTGTTGAACTTGAACTGTCTTCCTTCGGAACTACTTTCCCTTGAAACTTGAACTGTCTTTCCTTGTTCTCCAAGTGAGCGCCTGATTGCTGAAACTTTCTGTGTTCCCTCGGAACTGCTTTCCCTTGAAACTTGAACTGTCTTCCCTTGAAACTTGAATTGTCTTCCCTTGTTCTCCTGGTGGGCACCTGATTGCTGAAACTTTCTGTATTCCCTTGTTTTCCATATGAGTGCCTGCAATCAAAACAAATAAAACAAACGAAATTTTCTGCCCTAGTTTGCACTAGGAAGATTTATGAGCTGTTAGTAATATTGTAAACCACTTATACTATTGATGCAATGATGAGAGTAAACTAAGACTAGACTAGGAGCGTCTCCTATGAGTAAAACCAAAAATCTTTGACTAGCAAATGCGTCTGCTAAAAATAAAAACTGAATGAACCAAACTAGAAAGTGCGTCTCCTAGGGGTGAAATTTGAATGAACCAAACTAGGAAGTGCGTCTCCTAGTGGTGAAATCTTAATTTAGGAATTACGTCTCCTAAAAGTATATCCTGAAAAACCCAGACTAGGAAGTGCATCTCCTAGGGGTGGAACTTCAATGACTCAAACTAGGAAGTGTGTCTCCTATGCATGAACTCTAAATTTAGGAAGTGCGTCTCCTACAGGTGTATCCTGAAAGACCCAGACTAAGAAGTGTGTCTCCTAAGGGTGAAACTTCAATGGATAAAGCTAGGAAGTGCATCTCCTATGAATAAACTCTCAATTTAGGAAGTGCGTCTCCTGCAAGTGTATCCTGAAAGACCCAGACTAAGAAGTGCATCTCCTAGGGATGAAACTTCAATGGCTCAAGCTAGGAAGTGTGTCTCCTATGAATGAACTCTCAATTTAGGAAGTGCGTCTCCCACAGGTGTATCCTGAAAGACCCAGACTAAGAAGTGCGTCTCCTAGGGATAAAACTTCAATGACTCAAACTAGGAAGTGCATCTCCTAGGAATGAATTTATATTATCAAAGCTAGGAAGTGCGTCTCCTAACAAGTATAATCTGAAAGACCCTTACTAGGAAGTGCATCTCCTGACGGGTAAAATTTCAATGACTCCACCTAGGACGTGCGTCTCTTAGGGATGAATTTAAATGACCAAGACTAGGAAGTGCATCTCATAGGTGTGAAAACTTCAGTAACTAAAACTCATATGATCCAAACTAGGAATTGCATCTCCTAATGGTAAAAGATCTCAATTTAGGAAGTGCGTCTCCTAAAATAAAAATATAACCTTAAAGACCCAGGCTAGGAAGTGCATCTCCTAAGGGTGAAACCTCAATTTAGGAAGTGCATCTCCTACAACAAAATAGAACTTGAAAACCCAGACTAGGAAGTGCGTCTCCTAACGGGTAAAATTTTAATGACTCCAACTAGGACGTGCGTCTCCTAGGGGTAAATTTAAATGACCAAGTCTAGGAAGTGCATCTCCTAGGGGTGAAAGCTTCAGTAACTAAAACTCATATGATTCAAACTAGGAAGTGTGTCTCTTAAGGGTAAAATATCAATTTAGGAAGTGCGTCTCCTACAACAAAATATAACTTGAAAACCCAGACTAGGAAGTGTTTCTCCTGGGGTGATGTGTGATCTTCTCAATAGCCTTTGCCTAAGTAGAATTGTGCCATTACACCTAAAAATTTCAAGCTTCCAAGCTTTGATATGAACCTAGCTTCCGTCCCTGTTTCAGACAAAGAAAACTTGTGAGTTTAAATATGGTGGTTGGTTTGTGCCCTTGACTTTACGGCGATTGCTCCTTTACTTTCCATGATATCTTTGATTTCAACTTGAAAGACATTGCTTGTTCATTGACTAAAAACTTTCTCTGTCACCTTTATCACAGAAAATACCTCTGATCCATTCAAACCCAATACTCTTTATCTGTTGCACTGTGCTCATGAATTGCCATTTACTAAACCTTTGCATTTCTCATGAATCCAAAAGCACGCCGATTGTTATCCATCCAGTGCGTATACTTCTCTTTCCTGACTTATGTCGCTTTGATGTACTAACCAAACTCCGCTTTGTGCAATTAGAAAGCTGGTAGCAGATTTTGAAGTTATTTCTCACTTGTTTTGACCAAACAGACTCAAGAAGATAAAGTAAACAAGACCAAAGGAATAAAGTAAGGGACAATGGAAAGAGATTATACCTAACAAAAAAATCGCAAAGTAGAAACTTATCATATGTGGATACCAACTCTAACGACAATGACATGCACCTTTGGATTAAATGGCCTAATCTATCAAGCAAGTCTAATGTTCAACTCTTGTTGTACTTCTTCGCCGTGAAACTGGACTTCAATGCTCCGATTATCCTATCCAATTCACGGTCCTTATTCGACTTGTAGTGCCCGAAAGGTTTTCACCATCAAGCCTCTCTCATTTTGCTCTTTCTCTCAACTTACCGTCGCCTTATGGTTCCTGTGAAGGTTTTCACCGATAAGACTCTCTCATTTTTTGCTTTCCTTGTGTAGAACGGAGTGTTTCCCCTGATGAGAATCATACCTCTAACTCACTTGACTTGGCACTACTCAAATATTGATCAGAAGGTCTTTCTTTGGACCATAATGTAGGCTTTTGGATAGGATTAGAAACAAAGGGTATCATAAAGGCTCAAAAACAGCTTAGACGGGCTCAAAATTACAACTTTTGGAATCAGATATTTTACATAAACACAACTTCTGCCCCAGTTTCCTTGCCTGGGGGTTTTTGAATTTTTATTTGGATGGGACCGAACCTTGAGGCTGCCTACGTATCCTTAAAAGGAATCAGGTTGAACGTAGTTCATGACATAGGAATTGCTTTTTTTGTACTTTTCTCTTTTTTTCTTTTCTTTTCTTTTCTTTACTCTTTTCCCATTTTTCTTTCTCTTTTTCTCTTCTCTTTTCCTCTTTTCTCTTTTTTTAAATTCTGTATCTGTATTTCTAAACTCTGCTTCTGATTCTTGAAAGAAAATAAATAAGGCTCAAAGGGGTAACAAAAGATAAAGTGTTTAGATAGCAGAATAGAATGTCTTCGTCATTCCAATCTTCAAAGCATGCCAAATAAAAACAACATAATTAAATAAACCAAAGAAATTATACATAATATCTTTCGACTACATCAGAATTGATAGCCATATCCACACATTTGCCTTCTACATCTGTTAAATACAAAGCACCATTGGATAACACTCTCGTTACCACGAACGGCCCCTGCCAATTTGGGGCAAACTTACCTTTAGCTTCAACCTGATGCGGCATGATGCATTTCAATAGTGTTTCTTTATGTTCTATCTTCCCCAGTTTCACACAATACGGGCTTGAAGTGATCTCAAAATGCCTTTACTTATTTCCCTCAAATGTCCCTATTATCTTCAAAATTAATTCATTGCTTCATGACTAAACTAACTTTTAAGACCAGACTGAGAATTACGCGTGCATTTCATGTCAGTAGAGTCAGCAGGAAAAGAACTATAAAAGGGAAAGAGAACTAAACAAACACTGATTAGAAATAACAGAAAACAGGAAATTGCATTAGACAGATGGCGAAAGGGTTTGAACAACAAAACAAGTAAAATAAGCTGGGGTTACAACCCTGGAACAAAACCAGACAACACTAAACGAGCTACTACGACTAAATAAACTAGGCAAAATAAATGGATAGAAGGTTTGGGTCACCAGACAATATCCGGATTACAACCCTGAAAATAACTCGGACAACAAAAATGACTACAAAATAAACTACCAAAACTCCTCCCTGGCTAACCAATAAATGGAGTACCAAGCACGACATCTTATCCACTGGGTTCCATATCAATATTTCCAAGACCATTACCAACTTCAATATCATTAACTTCAGTCAGCAAGTTCCCAAGAGGATTCGCATACTCCCTGTTACTGTCCTTAATCACAATTATCCCTTCTTGAATCATTATTTCTATTTCCCTTTTCAAAGAATGACAATCTTCAATGTTATGCCCTTGGACATTAGAGTGGTACATGCATCGTACAGTAGGATCTAAACCTTTTGCATATGGGTCTAGAGTATAGCCGAGGAGCGGCTCAATCAGGCCAGAATGCTTTAACTTTTCAAACAAGCTTGTGTAAGACTCCCCGATTGTCGTGAAACTATTTCTTTGCCTTAGTTCCCCTCCCTGCCCTTGTTTTGTAGGGTTGTTGGATGCTCGAAAATGTTGTGAAGGCAAGAGTGTATTATGCGGTGATGGCGCTCGCCATAAGGAGTGACCCGGTGGTTAGACAGATGACCGGACATTGTTTGGAAGATAACACTAAGGTGGATTATGTAGAGCTCGGGGATAGGTTTGGGGTTGGGGTTGAGGCTGAGTATATTGGTGAGGCAGACCCGTTGGACCATGTCGCGATCCTGAGACAACCATGGCAACATCATCATGTTCTTTCTGACCCAGCAAGCTTCCTGTGTCATTCTGAATTGCTTGTGTTGTGGATTTTAAAGAAGAATAGCTCATGATCTTGCTCGACTTCAGCCCATCTTCTACCATTTCTCCCATTTTTACCACATCATTAAAAGGCCTACCCACAGCCGTGATCAAATGCCCAAAGTAAGTTGGCTCTTGAGCTTGAAAAAAGTACTCGACCATCTCTTTTTCTTCCATCGGGGGATTGACTATGGTAGCTTGCTCTCTCCATCTGAGCCTCTATTCCCTAAAGCTTTCAGTAGGCTTCTTTTCCATCTTGGTGAGGGACATGCGATCCGGGACAATTTCTGTATTGTACTGAAAGTGTCGGGCAAAGGCCTAAGACATATCATCCCATATGTACCACTTCCTAACGTCTTGGAGGGTGTACCTCTCCAGAGATGCCTCACTCAGACTCTGACTGAAATACGCCATCAATAATTTGTATTTCCCACCGGCACTTCTCATCTTACTGCAGTAACCTCTCAAATGGGCTAGGGGATCTCCGTGCCCGTCATACAAATCAAACTTTGGCATCTTAAACCCAACGGGTAGTTAGACGTCAGGAAACAAACACAAGTCTTTCTAAGACACGCTCATCTAGCTCCATATCCTTTGCATGTTTCTTAAAGACTGCTCTAAGTTTTTTACCTTCCTGGATTTCTCATCTTGCTCCATTGTCTTAGCAGGATTTTCAGTTTCTCCAGGAGCCTCAAAATGAGGAACGTGAGAGTATGGATCCGAGACTTTGAAAGTTGGTTCTAGAGCATAGTGTTGGCATCGGGGACTTTGAACACAGTCTCGTTAGAGGATAGAGGAAGAGTAGCTGGAGGAGGAGCTACAAGAGCATGAGTGGACAAAGGAGCAGGATATGAGGTGGTTTTGGCGGGTAGAGTGGGAAAAGGTTGTGGGGAGATATCAGCAGCAGTAGGAATCTGGATTTGTGATAGTGGTGGGATAGTTGCAGGGTTTTCAGTTTAGTTAGTGGGGAATGAAAGGGGGATGCCCCCTGATCCAGGCTTGGTATATTTCGGCCATCTGTCCTTTCAACCTTAAGACCTCTTCTTTCAATCAGATTCTGATTCAACAATTCCCTAAGACGTATCAACAAATGAGTTTTAAACCTGTCCTCTTCGCTTCCCTACCCCTGTAGCCAAGTCTTTGCTAGCCATGTCTATCTTTCTCTTTGACCTTGTATTGTATGGAAGAGTTACCAATTTAAGAACCACAAACCAACCACCCTTCTGCTTAATGGAAAAACAAAAAGGAACAAAATGAGGTCATCCTATTAGCATTATGGCATTTAACAGCTAAAAATATCACATTGAGTGCAATGCACCTAGCAACAATTAACAGTTCTAGAATGACTTCGAGGGTCACAAGGTCACTTGGCATCATCCCAATTTTGTTCATTTCAATCTCCTCTTTTCTTTTCTTTTCTACCGATTCTTGGCTTGCTCATTTTCCATCCCTTTTTTTTCTAATTATCACTCTTTTCTTTCCTTTCATTTCTCGCATCCCATAATTTCACCCCCTTTTTTTGTTTCCTTTTTTTCCTTGTTCTTTTAATAAAATAAAAAAATGTTTCGATCGAACCTTATGTAGGTTGCCTAGTATCATGACGCCGCATGAATTAGATCTTTGCGTAGTTCGGGAAGATCGGGAATAAAGTAAATGAACTAACGTTCTCTTTTTCTTTTTCTTTTTTTTTCTTTTTTACCTTAATGACTACTCTGATTAAAAAAGAGAAATAAAAGAAGTAAATCCTTTTTTTGAATTTTCTAGACTTAATGTTCTATAACTTATTCTAAACTCAAGCTTAACGAGCATATATTTTTTCTCCTTTTTTTTTCTTTTTGAAACAAATACTCTATGAGAAATTATTAAGGAAAAAAACCCTAGAAGAGAAAAGTATTTTTTGATTATTTTTTTAGGAAGGAAATCTAAAGAATAAACCAAAGAAAAATATTTTGAATTTTCATTTGATATCCCTGAAGAAAGATTTCGAAGCAAGATATGAACAAGATAAAAAAAAATTGGATTTCAGTTTTTGATTACCTAAGGAAGAAACTCTGAAGATAAACACAAGATGAAGTATATTTTTTTTCTTCTATGTAAAAAATCCTAAAGTTCTAGTGAAAATAAAAAGAAAATATTTTTTTTGTTTTTTATATATTTCCCAATGGATAGCCTTAAGAGAAAATATTTTTGGATTTTTGGAATTAATATCTTGAAGAAAACTTTTAAAGAGGCACTAAAAGAAAATTTTCTTTTTTTAGTCTTAATATACTAAAGGAAATATAAAAGCAATCTTTTTTTATTTTATTTTGAGTTCTAAATATTAATATTCTAAAGAAAACTTCTAACGGAAATATAAAACGCAAAATCTCTTTTTTTGTTTTGGATTTTTGAGTTATAACGACTTTTTCAAATACAAAATAGAAAGTACAATAGCAAAAGACTCGACATTACTGTACAAAACTAGAAGGTAAAAGACGATATAAAAAGAAAAATATACTCAAAACATAAAAAAAATCTCCTTAAGAAACTCCTGAATGAGCGATCATGCCTGGATGGTCCTAGAGTGTCTGTCATGCTCAAGCTCCGGTAAGTAGAGCCACACTTGTATGAGAAAATTGAGACCAAATAAAGCTAAAGACCTAGAACACTATGTGAGACAATAACCCTTCCTGTTGGACACATGCAAGACATGATTGTGACTATTTTTGCAAAATAGCATATGTGGCCAAAAGTTGCTATTAGTGCAAACTCGACAAAGGTGACCTCAAAGACATGGAAAAATCACTTTGCCGAAATGATCCATTTTGTAGGAATGACCTACGTGGCCAGAAAATGGCTAAGCATAACAAATTCAACAGAATGGACCCTAAACAGAGAGCACCTTGTTGTGGACTTAGGACTCTAAGACATGGGTTAATTGAACTACTTTTTGCAAAAATAGCCTTATTGCAAAAATGGCCGAACGCGGTCTAAAAATGGCTAGATATGCAAATTCAAGAAGGACGGACCTTAAAATAATGAGACAACTAATTGTGGATTGAAGACTCTCCAAATACAATTAAACAAACCACTTTGCGAAAATATCCCTATTTTGCAAAACGACCGATGCGGCCAAAAGTGGCTAGAGATGCAAGATTTGGCTACGACCCTCGAAGCCAAGAACCTAAGACTCACTAGGAAGACCGGACCCTATGTGGGTTGCCTACGTATCCCGCCCCGAGAGACGAGAATCAGGTTTGCGTAGTTCGGGCATATTGGATACGAGCGAGAATTTAAAAAAAAACTAATTTAGAGAAAATATGTTTTTTGTCTTTTTTTTTTTGAAAAATGATGAAACAAGTAAACTCTTTTTGGATTTTCTTTTACCCTTTTTTTGATTTTTTTTTTATTTTCGGAAAATGATGAAAAAGTGCAAAATCTTTAAGGATTTTTTCATTTTCATTTTTTTTTGGTCTTTTCTTAAAAAAGTGTGAAAGAAAATTATAACTGGGTCCTACTTGCTTTATTTTACATTTCATACTGTTTCTTTCTTCTTTTTTTCTTCTTTTTTTGCCCTCAATTATCATTGGTCTGCCAAATGACCCTTTTACCCTTGAAGATTGCAACATGTAGCACATAGGATGCATCAGGATGGTCTTTTATTTTTGGGTACACTTGTCCTAGACGGACCCAACCCCTGTGTTGAGTCCCCTAAGTCAAATGCACATGATGCAAACAAACGTTCCTACTAGGGATCCGACATGAGGTTGTGTTATTCTAAGTTTAAACCTGGAGTTGTGTTCTTGACCTGGCTTACCCCAGCGGACAACTCGAGCCGAAGAGGGGGCAACGTGCTAGGAGCACTAAAGTCTACTCGGCCTTATTGCTGGCCCAACCTCGTTCTATTTGGTATAACTTCTATAGAAAAAGCTGGCCACGCGAACGTGTGCACTATTTTTAGAAGAATTCAGAGAAGTGGCGTAAGAAGACAGTTTAATACAATTCAAATAATATCAAAACAGTAAATAAACGGAAATTAGCACATTAGGTCCACAAAATACATTAATATCAACAATGAATAAAGCCAAGTAAAAATCATATTAACAAGCTCGAATTCTGGAACTTTGAACCTGAGATTCTGGGTTCTTATCCCCAGCAGAGTCGCCAGAGCTGTCGCACCTCCTTTTTACCACCCCGAAAGGGTATATAAGGGAGTTTTTTTTCAATTTAAGTGACAATCGAAACGGGATTATTTATTTAAAAATCATAGTCGCCACTTGGGATAATTTATGATGTCCCAAGCCACCGGTTTAAAATCCCGAATCGAGGAAGTTTGACTCTATTTATGGTCTGCAAAAACAGAAATCCGGGTAAGGAATTTTGTTAACCTGGGAGAAGGTGTTAGGCATTCCTGAGTTCCATGCTTTTAGCATGGTCGCTTTAATCATACCTGGCTTAATCAAATTGCTTTATTACTCATTTTAGAACCTATGTACATTTTTACCTTTTACCGCTTTTAATTAAGAAATTATTTTGAAATGAGTCACGCGTACGTGTACTCATTTTGTTTGGCGTGTCAAAAATCATGTTACGCGTACGTGTCCACAATTAATCACGCTTTGTCATATAAGAAAAAGCTTGGCCAAAGTTGCGCGAACGCATACCTTAATTTATTTTGGAAAAAGTTCGTAATTATGTCACGCGAACGTGTACACAATCACGATGATAGATTAAACTGCGCCTAAAGCATTTTCTACGAGTATTCATTTTAAAAAAACATATTCATGTCACACGAACGTGTACATAATTAAGCATTTTATTAATATTAAGATTGTTTCGCCCAACGTTGCGTGAACGCATACGTTGGTCTTAATTTTGGGACCCGTAATTATGTCACGCGAACGTATACATAATCACGATAATTCTTGCACATATCTATGTCATAGAAATGAAATCTTACTTATTTTTCGAGTCATTTAAGAATTCTTAATACAATAACAGAACTCAGCAACTAAAATCATCAGATTTTAACTCAAATTAACCTAAGAACATACAAAATATTAAGCCAATGAATCAGAACTCTTCAAACCCCTTTTAAGTAATAAATCAAAAACCCAAATGAGCATTAAGCATCAGCAATATCACAATTCCAAAAAATTTACCAAACCCCATAACAACTTCACAAAATATCCCACATAATTCAGCAATTCTTTACGAAAATGAACACAAATTTTTAGCTCAAATAATTCTTGAAAGCTCAAAATATTAACACAACAATCCAAAATCCTGAAAACCCAATTCAATAAATGAATCAAATTATCCAAATTGAGCATCAAGAATCAGTAAAATCGCCTTACAAAGAAAAATGTCTGTCCTCAATTCTGATTACACCATAGCTTCAAACTTTTTCAATTTTCTCGTAATTCTTGACCAAACCCACCAAAATTTAAGCTTTCTTGTATTCAATTTCCTTAATTACTGAAAATATTCCAACATGTATAGCATAAGGGAGTATTCAAAACAGCAGTCCTCAAACGTGCTACAGACCAGAACCTCTAACCGGAAAAACTTGCCAATCGACCTTGGACCACAAATATGGTACTGTTGCTACATATTGGTGGTGTTTTGTGGACTGTTTTCAATATTTTTTGGGGATGATTTCGAGGAAATTTGGGACTGTTTCAGGGTGGAAGTTTCAGCACCTTCTTGAGGTCGTTTGTAGCGAAAAAATGAAGATGTCTTCTAGCTTGTTTTCATAAAGTTTTCAGTTGAAAGTGAGTTGCTTTTAGGGGTTATTTCAACTAGATATTGGCTTGGTATTTGTGGATTTTTGGAGGTGGAGAAACGGCATAAGTCTGCTGAGGAAAGGGAAGGTCTGCCACTAACTTCTCTCTTGAATTGGGGTGATCGACTAAAGCCTTTTTCTGTGTGGAAGAAGAAGACAAGTCCTCTATTTCTTCTAGGATTAGGTCTCTTGGGGAGTAATTGATTTTTTTTTGAATTGGGGTCTGTTGTTGTTTTTATGAAGAAGAATCCTAGCTTTGATGATGGAAACGGCTGATGTTCTTAGTTTCTCTAGGTCTTGGTTTTGTTCGCTCCTTAGGGTCTGTTTTTTGTGTATTGTATGCTCCCAGATAAAAAAAGGTTGACCTCAATTGTCTAGGTCTAGGTTAGTTTTTGTAGGGTTTTTTAGATTCAGGGGTATGGGCCTAGGAATTATGGGCTAGGTCCGAAAATTAAGCTTAAAATAGGTTGCTTGAACGCAAATTTTATTTTTTCTCCCTGAACAAGACTAAAATACTACCTCATTTACTAATTAATCCTACTTAAATAAAATAACTATTAAAATAAGACTAACCATTAAAACAAACCTATTTTTTATAATTTTCAAATATCATATTAAAATAAAAATAAGATACTATTTTTGTATTTATTTTAGCTTTATGAAAGGTACATAAAATAAAATATTTTTGTAATTTTCATTTTTGTGACGAAATAAAGTAAAAGAGTCAAAATTAGTTGAAATAATTATATTAGGCCTAAACTAAGTATTTACATGCTAAAATATATAAAATCATGGGGAGGGTCAAAAATCACATGTCTACAGACCTGATATCGTATTCAGTGTGAGATTATGAGCTAGATTTCAATCTAGTCCAAAGAAATCTCATCTGAAAGCTTCCAAGAGGATTCTAAGGTATCTCAAAGGAACGCAAGACCTGACTCTTTACTATCCTTCAGGAGACAATTTTGAGTTAATTGGGTATGTTGATGCTGACTATGCTGGTTATATTTGGATAGAAAGAGCACATCTGGCATGACACATTTTCTGGGATCGTTTCTGATTTTATGGGGTAAAAAGAAACAAAACTATGTGGCTCTTTCAACTACAGAAGTTGAGTATGTGGAAGTTGCCTCTTGTTGTGCTCAACTGTTGTGGATCAAGCAGCAACTGGAGGAGTTTGGTGTATTTTTTGATTTTGTGCCATTACTGTGTGATAATACCAGTGCTCTCAACATGACAAAGAACCCGGTTCAGCATAAGAGAACAAATCACATTGATGTGCGATCTCAGAGACAATGTTGAAAAAGGTCTTATTTGCATGAAGTTCTGCAAAATAGAAGACCAAGTAGCAAATATCTTCATCAAAGCATTGAGCATAGAGCACTTTGAAAATAATCGATTGGCATTAACGTTGTTAAAATCAAACTGAGCACTAGGTCCCTCAAATTGGATATGAAAGAATGAACATGTAAAACAGCTAAAAAGTGTTTTCTAGCAAGTTCTAACTCATTTCTATAATAGGTAGACATGCCTGGCAATTACAGAGCAAACAAGCAGCTAATGACATTGCATATTGATAAAAGGATGAGGCTCACTCTTACAAAAATAAGTCAGGGAACCTGGTTCCCTTGACTTAGGTTAGTAGTTCCTTTGTACTCGCATGCAAATTTTTAATGGCTATAAAAGTGCCACGTCATTAAAAATTTCAATCTCTGTCTCTCATCTCTTTAGAACTCAAATATCATACTTATTACTAAACGACCCATCTACCCACCATTTCATACCCATTTGTAATCGGTCCCTCACTCTCTCTAAAATAATCTCAAACGTTGTCTCATTCCTTACTATCCACATCAACGCCAAAAATTCCCTTTTTCACTGTCAAAGTAAAAATCTTTCTTCTCGTGTCCTCACTGCAAATATCCACTATGTCTCAAAATCTAAAAGTTTCAAACATTTACAGTGTAGTCCCCACTGTGTCTTCGTCTCACGAAGCACATGAGCGAGAGTCTGAGTCCCCTTTGTCACCCAGTCAAAACCCCATAACAGACCAATAACCACTTACTACTTCCTCTCCAACCCAATCTAGTTTTGGTTCTCACTGCAGTCGTAAGAGTCAGAACCACAAAAGATTCGTTGCTATGACCTCTCCTTCTGCCTCGCCGGAAAAAAAAATGGTGGAAGGCAAAACTGTTGACGGAGACAAAGGTTAGGAAGTTTCTAGTAAAACATTTGGGAAGAATCCTGAAACCCAACAAGATGTGGTTCGTAATAGTGAAGGCTCAGCAACGCCCGTTGCAAGCTTTGATATGAATATTGCCAATCTTACATGTAATGTTCCTCTTGTATCCTCTGACTCTACTTTGGGGGTGAATGAACAAGAAGCTATTGAGAACATGTTACTAATCACTGCAGAGGGAGGTTTGGTTGGTGGTTATAAGGGCTCTAATGAGACCACTGGGTCTCAGGGGAAAGGTGAAGGTCATTATGTAGAGGGTAGGGAACCGGTGCCCCTCGAAAATCTGGCACCTATCAGTACTACTGGGAAACAAATGAGGGACCTGATCCCTTAGACAAAGAGGAGCCCTCTGATCCTACTTGGGATGAAACCCATTGCTCTTCTAAAGAGCCCCAGGTTAGTACTA
Organism: Nicotiana tabacum; assembly: GCF_000715075.1. Classification (NCBI taxonomy): domain Eukaryota; kingdom Viridiplantae; phylum Streptophyta; class Magnoliopsida; order Solanales; family Solanaceae; genus Nicotiana; species Nicotiana tabacum. Next base: position 172,521,540 of record NC_134082.1, on the reverse strand, counting down.
ATCATGCTCTTTCTCCTCACTTCGATGCTGAGTTGTTCACCATCGTCTTTCCTGAGATGAGATATCTTTTTGAAGAAGAAAACGAAAATAGAGAGGAGGACTATGACAATGTGTCTATTGCATGCTTTGTTACGGCTAGGAGTAGAAGGGTAACTCCCAAAGAGCCCACTCTTAAAAGACCTACTACTAGCTAGGCTGCAAAAGAAAAAAATCCCTTAAGTTAGTTCTGAAGAAAAACAAAGAAGAGAAAGAAAATGAGGAGGTTGGTGAAGGGTGGAAAGGTGGTGAATGAAGAGGAAGTGCCTCCAGTACTTGTTGTTGATGTTGACAATGAAGAGGTGAATGGGGAACCTAGTTCCTTAATTTGTAAGTCCTATAAGAAACCTGTAGTTTCAAGACCTAGGAGAGAGTCATCTGTGAAAATTGTGGAAGTGAAAAATGTTGAGGTAGAAGAGTCTGGTGAAAAGGTGTCTGAGAAGTTTGGTGAGAAATTGTCTGAGAAGTCTACAAACAAAGAGAAAACTATGAGAAAGTCTGTGAAAAGGAAGGCTGGTGGCAGCGAGGAACTTGGTTTCTCCAAGAAGGCCAAAGTAAGTGTGGTCAAGTATGAAGGCAGAGAAAACTTGAGAAAACATAGGGTACTGTAGGGCAGAATATTTGCTCCTGACATTCTTGACATGACAGGGATGCATCAACTGGTTGATATTTGTGAGTTTCAAAAGTGAACACACTTGTTCACCAATGAGAGCCCCAAGGTATTTGAGGAAGAGATGTTAGTTTCTATGCAGACATGTTCACAATAGAAAAGGATAACATCTGTTTGAAAGTCAACGGAGTAGATTTTGTGATGGACGAGGTTGTGTTGGGGAGCATTTTGGAGTGCCTATTAGAGGAATCTCATTCATTGAGGGGCTTGTACTCCCAATTTCAGAAGTACCATTCTAAAGAATGGTGTTGTGCAGCAACGGGAACGGGTGCACAAGAAGGCCCTCCTTCTAGTGTATCAACTATTGTTTGAGATGGGGAATAAGGTTTTTCTTCCACGTGCAGAAAGGTGTTCCATTACGTCAAGAGCAGACCTATTCCTAGTGGAAGCACTGGATGCCTACACCACAATCAATCTGCACGTCTCATGATAAAGCATATGAATAAAATGATAGATTAAGGATGGTAATCATGGTATGCCTTACGAGTTCTTACTCACTAAGGTGTTTAACTTCTTCAAAGTCCTTTGGGGAAAGCAACAGTGGGAACTCGCAAACAGACCTTCTCAAAGACCATCTTAGAAGAATGTAAGTGTATTGATAAGAAATGAGGGGTTGGCAGTAATTCCACTATCTCTCAATTGATCGACACTCAGAATGTTGCAAACGAAGAGATAAGGAAGTTGAAGGCACGGAATGTCATTCTTGAAGGGCAGCTAGCTTAATCAGGCCCATGAGGCACTTGGTTCTGACAGTGCACAAGGTACAAAGGTTGCCCGTCTGACCAAGAAAAATGTTGATCTTAGGAAACAGGCCGAGGACCTGAAGGAGCGGCTGCTTAACGAGCAAGTGTCTGCAAATGCTCAAATGGATATTCTCCTTAGAACCCTTGCCTCTTCATCCCTGCCTCCCTCTTCCAGTGTTCTTTAAAACAGTTCCCTTCCGAGTGTCCAGTTAAATATTGTCTGTCCTATCTTGGTCCCTTTTTGTTTTGTTGTTTTTAGTGGCTGGTACTTTTAAGTTGTTTTATTTTGTGAATGGTTGTGTAAAAAATGGCACTACTATTTTGTTCTCTTTTCTTTAAAATTAATGAGTATTCTGTCCTTTTACTATGGATGATATATTCTTATGCTCTGTTTTTAGTCATGCTTGTGTGCACACATGTGGCATGAGTTGATCATGCTGGACTTCTTTTTTTGCTTATTACTTTTTATGATGCCAAAAAGGGGAAATTAATTGAAAGGGGGAATAGGTTCAGGGGAATATAGGAAATATTGTATGGTGATCTGGTTCTCAGGGGGAACTTCAATTATAAATTTGTCATCATCAAAAAGGGGAAAATTGATAAGTTATATGCCTTGTTATGTTTTGATGATCTAACAAACTTAATGATATGAACCAGATCGGGAACCTGTTACACATTCTAAAAGTGCTTAAGAACAACAAGTCTCAAGTCGGGCACAAGTTTCAACAATCAGAGTCAAAGAGACAATAGAGGGAATAAATGGACATCAGTTCCCCTGCTGACTGTACTAGTCAACTTCCCACAGCTGTAAAGTTGCTGCAATTGTTCCTCTGCACACACGCAACATAGCAAACAATGCAGCAATCACTTTGTGGGGAATGCCTCGTACCAGATAATTGCTTGCATCGTCCAAGTGACATCACTTGCATATTATCAACATGAAGCAAGGGAAAAACACACACTTGAACATTCGGAAAAATCATCAAGCTTCTCTCAAGTGTGTTGCCATCTTACAAGTGACTTCAAGGCTTCAAGAATAAAAGAACAACAGAACAAATGACCAGTTTCTAGTACCGTGTTACCATATGTTCTTAGTTGTGTTGTAACTTTGTTAGAGTGATCAACATGTAATTCCTACTTAGCTTAGCTAGAAGCATTGTGTAGGAAACCATTTGTAAAATCATAAACCTTGTGTTTGTGTCTTGGCTAGAGTTAGTCGAGGTACGAGCTTTGTAATAGAGTTATTACAAGTGAGTGAGGGATTAAGAGTTTACTTCCTAGGTTACCATAGTTTGTAATCTGAAGTTTGCTCAGTAATGAAGTTGAAATCCTACTAGTATAGGTCGTGGTTTTTAATCCCGTGAGCTTAGAGTTTTTCCCGTAAAACTCTGTTGTGTCATTTACTTATTGTTGATTGTATGTGTTTTGTGGAAACTGTCTCTATACAGTTTTGTGGACCCTAAATTTACATCACTTTGGTTCAAAGGAATTGGAAATTCTCGTTTACTATGATACCTTGCAACTTGGACTACAAGCTACAAATCAGCAATGTGAATGGAAACAAATCCAATGTTGTGACTGCCAGGCTTAAAGGACTTATTAAGTACCCGTTCTATAATGTCAAGCAACATAGTTGAAGTGGGAAAAATTCAATCTTAACCAAGCAATAAGCTACTCTAAAATGATAACTCGGTGCACAAAGTATCCCGCAGGGTTCGAAGAAGGATCGCACCCTAAAAAGTGTAATGTAGGTAGCGTACCCTGATGCAAGCAGAAATAAAAATTTACTAGAAGCAATGCCATAGTAAAACAGGTGCATGTAATTAGTTATTCGATTAGGAGTTAAAGCCACATAATCATTGTCTAAATCCAAATTATATCCAATTGAACGCCAAAAAGGAATGAATTAAAGGAAGTTAAGAATCAAACATTCCCTGGAGAAAACAGAGTAAGAAGAAATGAAAACCAAAAAGAACTAAAGGGGAAAAAGACAGGTAATTTTTGTACTTATAAATTTTGTATGCTTGGTATCCGCATTACTTCAGAAAGAACTTTTTTCTCGCCCTCATATCACTATAGCCTAGCAGACAGCTAAAATGAAGCTTCTCCTTCAGCAAAGGTACAGATAATAGAATCACACACAAATTGAGTAATAACACACTCTTACATTCTACTCTCCCCTCAAGATCCATGTATACAGTTAATGAACAAATTTTCAAATTTTATAAGGAAATTTGTCTAACCTAACTGGACCACGAATTTGTCTTAATTTACACTCATCATTTACAGCATTTGGACAATAGAACCAAGAAAATAATCAAAAACACTATGGAAGAAAGTCCAATGGCAACACCAAAAACAACCCTGCTAGGTCCATGTTCATGTTTAGGTGGTGGACTTTGATCCTCTTTATCTGCACTATCATCACTGAAATCTTCCTTAGGAGGCGGTGGAGACAGTGGCAATCCATGTTTATCACAAGGAGCAATGCCAAGTTTCAATTTGGTAGACAATGTGGAATGATTGTAGCAAAGATTAGAATTTTCTCCCACCTTAAACACAACCAATTTCTTGATGAAAGTAGCATTGAATGGCAAAATCCCATGAAAATTATTCCTCTCAAGATTCAAGTATTTCAATCCCTTCATATCTGAAATGAACTTTGGAATAGTTCCATTTAATCGGTTAGATCCAAGATCAAGATGAACTAATCCAGGAATAGCAGCAAATGATTTTGGAATATTTCCAGATAACGAATTTGAAGCTAAAGACACATTTTTCAGAGAAAGTAAGTTACCAAAGGCAGTTGGTATAGTACCATTGAGTGAATTAGAAGAAAGATTCAGATGTACAAGATTTTCAAGCATAGTTAAAGAACTTGATATTCTTCCTTCAATTTTATTCTCAGATAAATCTACATAAGTAAGATTCATATGCCATTTTGTAGGAAGAACTCCTGTGAGATTTGCATGAGATATGGTCACAGTATGCAAATTCTTGATGCTGTTCAAGATTATAGAAGGGCCACTAGCAGAAACCGGAACATTTGACACAGTTAAATTTACTACATTATGCAAACGAATAAGCCAAACACTAGAGAGTTTCTTGAGGGAGTTGATACAAGTGAAGGATTGGAGATTGGAGGAAAGTTCAGAGGGGAAATGAATAGGAGAAACAGGACAGTTTATGAACTGTAAGTCAGTGAGAGTTGAGAGAGATTTAAGAGCTGTTTGGGATAAAACCACATCATTTGAACAGTTTATAAGTTTGAGAGAAATAAGGTTGTGAAAAGGAGTTGAAGAGTCACAAATGGTGGTTTTGTGAAGGGGAGAACAGGGGTCTTTACCTGTTGGAACACTTAGTGATCTGAGAGCTTTAAGTTGGTTTGGGTCAAGAGTGGATTGAGCTGATGATGATTTTGTGGAGAGGAGAAAGAGGAGAAGGGTGAAAGAGAGGACGAAAGGAGATAAATTTAGAACCATAGTTTTGTTGCAAGAAGAAGAAGATTGGGAGAAGGGAAATTAAGAAGAGTACTTTTTGTTAAGTGTGTGAGAGTATGTTGAAGTTTGTACAATAAAAGGACTTTGAAGAACTTGTAAGGGACAAATTTAAAGTGACAGAATAGAGGATATAATTTGCTGACCTTGGGTTGAGGTGTTATTACAGAAATGTACATTAAAACAAAATCTCGTGCACTAAGCTCCCGCTATACGCGGGATTCAGGGAAGAATCGGACCACAATGGTCTATAATAAAAGTTTATAAGAACAAAGGTATTTTCCTTTATACTTGCATTTTTCTTTCTTTTATTAGGTAGAGAAAGAAAAATGAGCTGATCCTAATGCAATTTTCTTACATAACCACAAACTAAATGTTCTTATGATATATATATATATATATATATATATATATATATATATATATATATATATATATATATATATATTTCTTGAAAGTGTAATTTATGTGTGGGAGGAAGAGCAAAATAAAGGTATTTACATAATTAATAATACGTAGTTTATTTTTGAAGCATTTGAAAATGCATTATGTATATCAAAGGTAGCATTCTAGAACTTATTTTACGCCACTATATATTATCACATCATTTCTTTTAAAAATATTTTACTTTGTTTTACATTTTATCTGGCTATTAGGCATGTAAACAAATGTTTTATTTATTGTGCATACAACTAACTTTCTTTCAATTTTTGTTCTCTTCCAAGTTTTCGGTTACATTCCATGTAAATCATTTTTTCCATTTTCAGATCACTGTGGTTTAAGCTGAACAACTTCAGTTTATGCAGAAGAATTTAAAATGTTTGCCTCTAATTTACGCAAATTTTTAAAGGCATCACCTAAGTAATAGTCATGTTGGCCATCACATGCAAAAGAATTTTAAAAGGGTACGAGAAAATTTTAAAATAAATTAAAACAGTGTACGGAAAATTGTTTCGTAAAGGTCAAGGGTCCAGTCGCGATTCCTACTTCCTAAGATTGATCAAGCAGTAGTTTATTTGTAAATTAGGGGCGAACCGAAATGAACTAAAAAATAAATTTTAATTGTGGTACTTATTTTGTAAATTAAGTACGAAGCAAAGGACATTAAATTAAAATTACATAAACAATAGTTCAAAGAGAATCCATATACTTTCAGCTGGACCCAGGTGTACTCCCAACTTTTTTATATGCTTTTCTCCTCCTACCATATTTGGCCCTTTTCATGATCTCCGAACCAACATTTTTCATGATTATTCTTTGCTTGGAATACTATTTTATTCATTATTTTGTGATTCTATCTTTAGATTAAAGTATTGTGCTCTGCACAACTTGCAAATTTCATATTTTGTGGCAATAGACATTACTAACATGAATCAAAAAAGTAATTCAAAATTAAAGAGCTTCTTTTTATGGTTAAATTAAACGGAAAAGGGCCAGAACTATCCCTAAACTATCGGAATTGGTATAAAATTGCCCTCCGTCCACCTATTGAGCCAAAATTGGCCCTACTGTTAAATTTTTGGCTCAAACCTACCCAAAGGGTCAAATATACCCCTGTACTATTGAATATAGTATTTAGAAAGGCTTCGTTATACTATTGGTACTTTTGAGTCCCTACCGTCACAGTATTGAATATTTGTACCCTTTCATTAACGGAGGGGACACGTGTTCAATGTCTGTGCAATTTTCAGACCCAACTTAAATACCCATCTCACAATTAACTACCCGACCCACCCATTTCAATAACCCAATACCCAATTAAATGAAAACCCCACTTAAATAAAAACCTTCGTTTGTATCAGTTTTATTTCATAATCTAACTCCTCTCTGCACTGAAATTGTGTCCTCCATATTTTGTTGTTTCCTCCATAGTCGAACTTGAATTCGCCTGTATCTGTTCGATTTTGTTTCTTTCCCTTATCAATTTAGGCTGGATAAATGGGTGTTCAATGTCTGAATTCAGTTGTTCTTCGAAAAGGAGGTACTTTTATGGTGATAGTGCCAACCACTTCACTTCAACCACTGTTTATAACCCTGGTAGGAGATTCTATAAGTGCGCGAAACCTGAACTAAGTGATATATATCTATAGATTTATATTATTTTGACATTTTTTTACAAAATTCCAATTTTGTTAGTTTTCTGAGCTATTTGTATTGATTTTGTTTGTAAGAATGAATCATGTGATTTTTGGGAGTGGCAAGACGAAGTCTTACCTGACAGAGCTTTGGTTGTTATTAACAATTTCAAGTCGAAGTTTGATATTGCTCAAGTTCAGCTTAATACCCTGAATAAGACATTGGATGCGTGCAAGATTGAAAGGGACAGACTGATGCAAAAAAGTGGATGCATTAGATGCTATAAATATTGTTGATACGAACAAAGCAAGAGAGTTAGAAGAAAAAGTGTTGAAGTTGAAGATGTTCATTATAATTTCATGCGCGCTATTTGTTGGATTTGTTACGGCTTTCTTGATGAAATGAAGCTCAGAATATGTAGCATTGTGTTGGTGGACATTATGTAGTATTTTGTAATGAAGTTTTTGATTTCATTACTTTATTTTGTATTTCGGATAAAGTTAATTGCAGTGAAGTTTTTGATTTCATGTCCTTTGCGTTCACTTCTTCTTAGTTAGTGTGTATTAAAAAGGCATTGATTGCACTAGTTGCTTGCATTAGTGTAGTAATCAGTTGCATATTTTAAGTGAACACAACTGTAGAACTGCATATTTATACCTGTAGAACACAACTACATATTTTGAGTAAATCAACTGCAGAACTGCAGAACATACCTGCATATTTCCATAACTTTACCAACTGCAGTAATTAGCACACAATTGGCTATAACTGCAGTAACTATACCAACTGCAATAATTAACACACAATTGGCTATAACTACAATAACTATACCAATTGCAGTAATTAGCATAACAGCAAAATACACCTGCGTATTTCAGAACTTTACAATCGGGGATCAACACAATAGCAAAACAAAGGCAACATCATTGACATTCAACATTAACCATCTAAAATGTACTGTCACAACAGTAAATATATGTCTTGATAACTGGATGCCATTTTATAACCCCAAAAACTTACAATACTAAATTATAAGATGACATCCATTTCAACTTTCAGTACTAACAACATCAAAGACCATTAAATACTACAAAAGTATAGTCGGATTGCACTAATTACATCCCCAAAACAAAACAAAATAGTCCCAAACTTGAGGTTCATTTTCCTTTCATTGCTTGCAGCTTCCCAATCCTCTGTTGCCTTTGCTTCTCTAGATGATTCTCAGTTGTAGCAGACTGTCCCTTCTAGGTAAGTGATGGTGGTGTATATGGAAGATCTTTAGGCTCACTAACACCATTGGTGTCACCTGTGAAGTTAATTGATCTTATCCCAGTTGGCATAGCTATTTTTTGCTCTTTTGAAGTCTTGTCATAATTTTTGAGATAGTCATAGGCCTAACAACAACATCTTCATCATTGCCAAGTTCTGGGATGTTAGCATCTACATTCTTGCTTGACTGCCCAACTCTCCTAGCTGTAGGTGTTGGCATAAAGGTAAATTCTGTGCCTTGATTGGGTTGAGATACTGGAGGTGCTGATAAGCTTATATCTTCTTTTGTTTCCTCATATATTAAAGATGTTTCCTTCTTTTGAGGTTGATTTGCCATGTCTTCCCCTTTGATGGTTGTTAAACAAAGAAGATAATTCAGGTAATATACACAAACACAAATAAAGCTAAACACAACTAGATAATTGAGGTAAATTACCATGTCACAGGTCCTTACATTATGGTCTGATTGTCCACATTTACCACAAGTTATCACCCTGCCCTTTCTGGACAAAGACCACCCTCCTTTCCTTTTAATTTCTTCATTCTTCTCCCTGTCCCTCTTAACCTTTGGCCTGTCAGCCATCTTCACAAAATCTGGTGGTTCCATTGCTTGGGAAGGTGCAATTTTCCAAAAAAATTCACCTAGAATAGGCTGTAACTTGTTTTTGTAAGTCAATAAGTATGCCTTCTTGCTAAACCATCAATGCATTCCTGTTAGTGGGTCTATATTCTTATGGAGCATAATTGCAATATCATGAGGGCATGAGATTCCACTAAAACCACATGCCCTACAGTACACATCCTCAAATCCAGCCTAACACGATGTTTATCACCTTCCTCAGACACTTCATATCCACTATCATCATTGGCATTGACTTTAAACCATTGACCAATCTGTAGATATTCAATGTACAATTGCATGCTTTTTGAACTAAAATCAGTAGCCCATGTCTTCACTTCATCTTCATGTACCCTAATCATGTTCATGACCTTGAGTCTTATATCCTCCAACATCTTAATTATTGGCTTGAATCTAGCATCTAGAATCCACTTGTTAAAAGATTCAGTCAGGTTGTTATCAACTGATTGATTCTTGCATACAGTATCCAAGTAAGCTCTACACCAAGCTTGAGGTGGATACTTCAACAGACCCTCAGCAGCTTCCTTCTTCAATTCTCCTAATTTCTTTAGTTGATCTTTGAATTCCTCTTCATATGTGGCTCATGCACACCACCAAAACAGCTTCTTGTGTTCTCCGGTATTAAATAATTTGCACCAGTTGGCCTCAAATATGCCTGATACAGAATTTGTGGTGTGCTTCTAGAAAGACAATTCTGACAGCTTTAGTTAATCCCTAGATATTTTGAAGTCAACCAAAAAAATTGTATCAGTTAGTATGCATAAAACACCAAAGTAAATGACAGAAGAAATATAATAAAACAGGAAAGTTACCTTTTGCATGTCTGACATGAAAGTGATCCCTTCACCATCTTTGAGGTTTAAGGAATTTTTTTGGTAATTCCATAAACCAAATCCAGGTTGCCTTTGTTTCTTAGTCAACAACTGCCCATGCCAAAGGGTAGAAGTGATTGCTACTATCCTGACCAACAGCAACTAACAATATTCCCTTGGCCTTCCCCTTCAAAAATGTACCATCAACACCAATATATGGTCTAAGCCCCAAACTAAAACCCATTTTTATTGCTTGAAAGCAAATGTACATCCTAAGAAATCTTCTTTTCCCTTCAGCAAGTGATTTTTGAAAGATTGATAACAATATCACTTCCAGGATTACTTTTCCTTAATGCAATAGCATAAGCCTCAGGCTTATAGTATTCATCAGTAAAACTGCCCTCTAGAGTCTCCAATACCATCCTCTTTGCCCTCTTGCACTTCCCATGACTAACATTTAACTCAAATATCCTCTTCAAGTCAGCCCTTATCTCCCTTACCTTATATTTTGGATCATCTTGTAACTTCCTCTTTAAATATTGAGCTATTGTGTGATAGTCAACAGTAGAATTATCAAATGAAGTGCCACAACTATGATTTGGATTTAGGGTCTTAATTTTAACCCCAGCATCCCCTTTCTTGGATACTAAACAAATAAAAGTGCAGTCTTTTGTGTTAGTGCAAGTATACCTAACCCTAATCTTGTCACTCTTCTCCAATTTCAGTTCTTTCTTATTGGCCAAAGAATACAACTTAAGACACTTCCTAGCTTCTGCAGTATCCTTAAAGGTCATACCTTTATACAATTCCTTGTACTCACTAAGTTGTTCAGTTATGTCCCTCTTTTTTTGTGATTTTAACAGTTTCAGCTCTTCAGAATCATACCCATCAGAATCTGAACTAGAGTCAAACCTTATATCACTCGAGCTGCAATTAGTACCAACCTCATTCGCATTATAGTCTACAATATTGGATATACTATGCAAGGGAGGATCACATTCATCAACAACAAATAGGTTGATTACTTTATATTCATTACAAATTAGTTTCAACAAATGTCTAATACCCTCATCCCCTACAATCTCATAAAGTGTACCACAAGGGCCTTCAACTATTAGTTGTTAAATCCTTACATACCCTAGGTTTTCTGCGAACTCATTGACTAAATCAGCAAAAGATAGAAGGTCTGGGTGTTACCCTTTCTTAATGTGCTGCACTTTCTTTGGGTATACCACTTGTGGGTTGTAAATCCAGTCATAGCCATAATTAAATATTAAGTCAATTAATACCATCACTGACTTTCTGCAAACATGCAACAAAGAAAAGACAAAATTTGTTTTAGAAAATAATAAAGAATTCTTGCAAAAGAGGCATAAAAAATAGGAATAAACATATGAGGTCCCCCCTCCCCAACAATAAAGAAAGACAGAATCTGCATTTAGAGTGGCACTACGAGGGCCCTCCCTTAATAAAGAATTTACAACACAACAAATAACCCCAAAAATTCCTGACATGCAAATGATTTAAAGGACCCATTTCTTTACTACCAAACAAAAAGTAACCAAATTTATATGGGACTATCTAGATAACAACAGAAAATGTAAACAATATAAAAATAAGAAACCCTAAACCACCTTTAAGAAATTATTCGAAACCCTAGAACACAAACTCTATACTAGCTAGAACATTCAACAAAATAGCATAACAAATCGACTAAAAAACAAAAAAATGAACAATTTCATGAAGAAGGATGGTACCTTTGAACTCGTCCAACCCAAAATCGCCAAACTGCATGTGCAGATCTTCTATCGCCAAACTTCAGTAAAGAACTCGGATTTAGAAAAGAGAGACAAAACTAGGGCTGACCGGTGTAAAATGAGAAGGGTTTTTATTTAAGTGGAGTCATTTCATTTCATTGGATATGGGTTATTCAAAATGGGTGGGTCGGGTAGTTAATTGTGAGATGGGTATTTAAGTTGGGTCTGAAAATTGCACAGAGATTGAACACGTGTCCCCTCCGTTAATGAAAGGGTACAAATATTCAATACTGTGACGGTAGGGGCTCTAAAGTACCAATAGTATAACAGAGCCTTTCTAAATAAGATATTCAATAGTACATGGGTATATTTGACCCTTTACCGTTAAAACTAACAACCCAAAACTAATTTTAAAATATTATAAATTTTAAGGACGTGTCTCATTCTTATTGGACAAATTTAAACCCCACTCCAAATCTATTAAACCCACCCGTGTAATCTAACCCATTGGATCAACCCGACCCAAAACTGGTGTAGCTAATTGTCGGTTCTGTCTTGTGAATTGGTTTTAGATTCCATGTCTACTAGTTTGAAATCTGCTACGTAAATTTATATTTTACTTCTTTTGTTTATTTGTTACTTCGTTTATCTGTTTACTTTGTTGAAAACGTAGGAAATGCATCTAGTTTAATTAAATTTTGTTAGGTACTCAAAGTCTCAAACAGAGTATAATTGTTGCAAACTCACATAGGTTACTTTATTTAGTGTCTTAATTAAACCTTCATTCCCTGGCACGACACAAACGAGAGGTTGAGCTTAATGGCTTGATTGTCACTCTTTAGCAAATAAGTTCAATGAGGCAGTGAAGATATTCATTCTTACTCATCAGATGGTTGAGCTTTGCTATATCTTGGCAGCTTACGACGGTCTAATGAGATATGGGAGCTATTTAGATTTATGTGTCTCACAAAGGCTTCTTAAGCTTATGACCAAGAAAAGGCTAATCTGAGCTTCCCATATATCTGTTTGCGAGAGACAAAAGAAGCAGAAGAAGATTCAGACATTTGAATCTAAAACTAGATTAGAGGAAATCTAAGAACTATAATTTTTTGAGTTGGGAGAGGAAGAATATAAAGAACCCTAATTAATAAAGGAAGAAGATCAAATAGCTACGTCGTATTTTAAGAAGAGAGCGCGGGTTCTTTTTTGGGTGTAAAAATTGCACGGACGCCCTATTTGGTGCCCCCATTTAACCTATACCAATTTTTTTTAAAAGTTTTAACTTGTACCTACTTTTTAAACAATTTGAACCCCATTTCTCCTCCTCCTTTTTCTCCTTCGTTTTCTTCTTCTTTTTTTTTTTTTTGGGGGGGGGGGAGGGGGAGAGGGGCAATCCAGAGATCATTGTTATACAAAATTCTGTTTTCATGCCAACTACTTTGATTTTCAGACGTTAAGAGTTTCAACTGAAATACAAACTAACACAGATTTTCGATAGTCATGGTTGAACTCCATTGGAGAAGAGTAAAATATTGCAAGGAAAAAGCTTGGATGAATAATCAATCACTCAAAATGATGAACAAAATTCAAATCATGAACGCCTGGAAGGTAGGCAGCCTTCTTGTCTTTCTGTCTCCAGTCATTAATGTGTTGTATAAAATATTACGACAACAATAAATACTTAAATAATACTTGTACGACATAGTAGTTCCGCAGCATGAATATAGATGCTTACACATTTTCATGTGTGAGACAAGAGCAAATTAGAAAAACTTCAGCTCTAGAGCTGAAGTTCGCCAGTTACAAAACAAAAACTTCAGCTCTAGAGCTGAAGTTCTCCAGTTACAAAAACAAAAACTTCAGCTCTAGAGCTGAAGTTCGCCAGTTACAAAACAAAAACTTCAGCTCTAGAGCTGAAGTTCACCAGTTACAAAACAAAGCTGAAGCTCTAGAGTTGAAGCACACTTGCTACTTCAATCCCGTCTACTAGAATGCTGAAGTTTTGCGTGATTGTCTTTGCTACTTCAGCCTCGTATACTGAAGTTACGCGAAAAAGTGAGAACGCTTGTAATATTTTTTGCAAAGCGGGCATAAGTTAAAACGTGATCCAAAAGCGGATATAGATGCAAATGCCCCTTTTTGGGTTGGGTTGATAGGTCAGGTTATACGGGTGGGTTTGATAGATCTAGAGCGGGGTTTAAATTTGCCCAATAAGAATGAGACACGTCATTAAAATTTATAATATTTTTTAATTAGTTTTGGCTGTTAGTTTTAAGGGTAGGTTTGAGCCAAAAATTTAACGGTAGGGATAATTTTGGCTCAATAGATAGACGGAGGATAATTCTGTACCAATTCGGATAGTTCAAGGATAGTTTTGGCCCTTTTCCGTAAATAATAGCTATGACTATAAGTATATCAATAACGATGATAGAGGTTGACAACATTGTTTTGCAAAAAATTTAGTTCACGCCCTTTGAAAGTAAACCCAAGACCTCTAGTTACAAAGGTGTCTCTTTAAACAAAAGGACCGTAGAATTAAGGTTGTCATTTTTAAGTTCAATTTATATAGTCATTTTCATTTCAATACTGCTCTTAAATTTAGATTCTTACACCGTTTGTTAATGTTTCATTAATCGAACGTGTTCAACAAAAAAATTAACATCACATTGTGACATCTAAAGTATGTTTACCAGCTCTGTTAGAACTATAAGAAAAAAAATTAAGATTAGGTGCTACAAGCAGGCTGCATGGTTTATTGTATAATTGGGGGTGCAGGGTAAGGAAGGACCACCAAAAGAGAAGCAAAAAAAGAATTCTTTTATTCGATTTTACATGACACTCAATTCCTAAAAAGGGACACCTTTCGGAAATTTGCAAATTTATTAATTTTGAACTTTTCATTCTACCTTAGAAGTTATAACATGGTTTATAGCCAAAGAAATATAAACATCTATTAGAGGGTGCTCAATCAAAGACCGCCATATAAAATGAAAAGGAATGAATAATATATATGAGTGTAATGGTTTTTTTTATTTTTTATTACTCGATGTTAAATCTTCCCTTTGGACTGTAAATATAAAAATGGGAATATTTTGGTGCTCATTAATAAATGTCGTAGTCCTCAACTTATTTTTGGTACAGTTTCACTATGTTTGATCAAGGTGTAAATTAGTTCTTTTAGAAACTTATACAATGTAATCTAGCATTGTCATTTTAAATCTAAGGTATGATCCTATGTATACAATATAGGTATGGCGGGCCCTATCCCGATCTTATGATGTTACGTGACTCTTAAAGGCTTGCAAATAGATGTCTTGTGTATAAATACGTTGCACGGTCTTGTCGACCTCTGTTTTGAGGTACAGGTGATCATGGTGGCCTTGTCGCGTCTATATACTTATGTGTGTCATTTTGGGACGCAAGTAATCATATAGCTTTCTATCTTTATTCAGAATGTTACATGGTGGCCTTGACGGCCTGTTTTCATATTAAGTTGGTTGTTGAATGACTTACATGGGTGCTCGGTAAGTAAGGCCGGGTGCCTCCGTTTTGGGGTGTGACAAACTTGAAATGAATAACACCATAATATTCATTATCAGCTCAACTTCCTTTTAACTTTGAAATTTCGGACGTTTCAATTCAAATATCAACATTGTAAAATTTCCAAACAAATCTTCCTTAAACTTACTTCCTTATCTGGAGAAAAACTGATACAAGCTGCTCAAAACTATGCAAGAATAGGAGAGTTTTCACCTCCACATTACATGAAAAAGAAGTCTACATTTCAAACATGTGGTGTGGTTCAAGAAATCTTGTCCCAAGCTCAACAATCAATGGAAATGCAGTTTTGAGCCATAGCTGCAGGATCATCTTTGGAGACAAATGGATTAATCTTGACCCAAACAAGTGAAAAAACAGAAGCCAAGAGCACAGACCATAGCACAACAATGGTTGGTGTTCGATTTTGGCGTCCCATGAGACCTTTGAGGAATGGATAAAGATGAAGGATCACCCAAAATGAGAAGAAAACTTTGCCAAATAAAGGCCCCCAAGCTTCATATCCTTTGTTGAGTGCATCAGAGAAACCAGCAACAACACCAACTA
Source organism: Nicotiana tabacum (assembly GCF_000715075.1). NCBI lineage: Eukaryota > Viridiplantae > Streptophyta > Magnoliopsida > Solanales > Solanaceae > Nicotiana > Nicotiana tabacum. Next base: position 172,505,936 of record NC_134082.1, on the reverse strand, counting down.
AGTTAAGAATGAGAATTGTGGTTGGAGGGATCAAGACTGTTGTCCATTTGAAGATGTAGAGATCGCCAAACTCTCCATCATCTGCAGCTTTGGCTGTCACCGTGAAGTTTGTGTCTATACCGGCAAGCATTTTGAGGAATCCTTGGAAAACTGCAAAGAGATGGGCAGAGACACCTCCAATCACCCAAAACTGCTCGTTACGCCACCAGTCCTCTATGCCTATACCACTCCATCGTAGCTCGAGCACACCTGTCACTATAATGGAAAGGAAAAGACCAAGGAACAGTATACTCGCAACGTTTGATAGCTGCATACAAGGCACAAAAATTTGATTCAGTAATAGAAACTAAAGAAAAAGCAGCCTCAATACCAGCTCCAAATAATATGCACTCATTTTCAGTGTGCACTTCTTAATTATAAAGTTGGAAACAAGGCTCAGAGAAGTGGAAGATTTACCGTAGGAATGATGAATTTTCCTGTAAGAAGGCAAACAGCAGGAATAGTACAGTAAGCAATGAGGGGAAGAGAAGTGAAAGGATAGACAATGGTGTTGGTGTAGGCAAGTCTTTGGAGCCATTTGAGGCGGCCGCCTCCAAATCCATACCACAAAGGGCAATGCCTACTCAAGAAAATCTCCACCGATCCAAGAGCCCATCGAAGAACTTGGTGCAACCTGTCTGACAAGTTGATAGGAGCTGACCCTTTGAAAGCAGGCCTCAATGGCATGCAGTATATTGATCTCCATCCCCTGCACTGCATCTTGAATCCAGTCAAGATATCTTCTGTCACTGAACCATATATCCAACCAATCTGAAAAGGCCAAACAAAAAGAAAAATAAGTTAAACCAAAAGATCAATCAGAAAGTAGGCTTGAGACTTCAGGGAAAAAAAAAGTCTTGAAAAGAGCAAGAGTCAGTTTTTACTTCTTTTCCCCATGCTGTCTTCTCCTCATAACCACAGCCGATAACATGAATTGCTTCCCTAATCAGTATCGAGGGATTGACAGAATCAGGTACTCCTCCATTTTCCATCAACGTAGACTCGATAAACACGGATGACATGCCAAATGTTTTCTCAAAACTCATCTGAGAGATAAGCAAGGATCTCTCATGCTCGTCATAATCTGCAGACACAAAAATGATAGCTTAATTCCAAGGATAATGGAGCTAAATAAAGGGAATGTTGTCGTACTGGAAAACTCACTTTCAATTTCTCTTAGGTTGAAGATTGCAGAATTTAGATCTTCTCTTTTTGCCTCACGATATACCTCAGTAAGATCCTTCTCTTTGGCTGGTTTCTTGCGGCGACAGCAGCAAGAACAAGATGAAGATGATTTGGGTAATGTAGGCAGGTTAGAAGGACTATAACCATAAAGTGCTTGCCTATTGAAACAACATCCTGTACCGACATACACAGGTCCTTGGATGCCATCCAAACCTTTCATGTTAACCTGAATTCATGATATTAAAAAAGAAGAGCCATCTTAATCCATCTGACACCGCATCAAGAGAATCAATACTAAAGAACTGACATTAAGAGTATGATGTTCAATGAAGCAAGATTATTGTTTCCATTTTCAAATAGATGAAGAAATTCATTAGAGAAATGCTAATTATAGGTGGTCAAGATACTTACATCAAAGAAGACTATGTTTCTGTTAGCATATCTGTCACTTTTATCAATCCCATCAAATCTCTGAGGGAACTGCACATAACAGACGTCTCTGCCAACTTGTGGATCCATTAGGAAACACATAGCCTCACGAATGGCTTTGCTGTTATTGACGTAGTGATCACAGTCAAGATTGAGAATGTAGGGTGCATTTGTGAGAACTGCAGACACCCTTATCTGATAAAGAAAAAAACAGTAAGTTTGTGAAAGGAAGTAAACAAAAATCTTCTGAGATCAATGCTAATGAATTGCTTTTTGAACACACCAGAGCATTTTCAGCACCAGCTTTTTTGTGGTGCTGATAACCAGGTCTTTTCTCTCTTGAGACATAAACGAGTCGTGGAAGTTCATTTCCTTCAATGTCATGTGAACCACTATGTCCCAAGAAAACCTGTGGAAGAAGAAAAATTATGGAGTAACTGACCATCGCATATACTAGAACTTCAAGAAGCAAAATGTGACCTAAAATATATGGAGTATGAACTAAAATGATCTGAAAGCAGCAAGTACAAAGATTTTTGCAAAATCTTCGTTGTGATTTTATTGAAACTGAGATAGGTTAATTAATAAGCACTAACCTGAATCATTCCAGGATGATCACGCGGGTTGTTTCCCGGCCAAGGAGTTCCATCGGCCATGGTCCAGCCATCCTCGGGTGTTTTCTGAGCCTTCGCAACTAAAGCATTTACCCTCACTTTATACTCTTCATATTCTCTCTGCAAATACCAAATATAACCAATAATGTAACCCAACTCTTGAACCATATATATGTTTATCTCATACTATTACAAAACTAGGCTCTTACCTTCATTGCTCTGCGCTCCTTGACAAAAGAAGGCTGCACCTTGTCTTTCAAGTAATCAAACTTCTGCGAGAAGTAGAACTCAGGTGCACGTGGTTCAATTGAAAATTTCTTGCAGAATGGTACCCATTTCCTTGCAAATTCAGAAGTCTCAGCTAGTGACTCAAATGTAAGCATTGAGCCACCATCATCAGATACATAGCAGGAAACTTTCTCGACAGGATAGTCAACTGCAAGGATTGAGAGAACTGTGTTGGCAGTAATCAAAGGAGGTTCTTTCATAGGATCAACTGTACTGACAAAGAAATCTACTGGTGCAAGCTGACAAGGTTCTCCCTCCCTTTCAAACCTACAAAAGATTCAAGAAAAATTAACAAGATTACACTTTTTATCAAGTTGTAAGAAAGTAATGAACATTTTTGAAGAAGATTCCTAACCTTGCAGATAGCCTGTCAATATATGTCTCTCGGTTGATAGGAGACCATTTAGGGAACTGATCCAACACCCAAGAGAAAGCAAACCAGATCTCACAAATAACAGAAACAAGCCACAGGGGATAGGCACTTTCAACTGGATGTGTTACTCTATAGTGGAAGAAAAGGCACAGAACTATAAATCGGATGATAATCACGATTCTGTATGGAGCAATTTGAGATTTCGGTACAGGAATGATTCTTGAAAGTGGCTCTGCAGCATCTGCTGACCTAGACAAGTTATATTACACGCAATCAATAGATGCATGATGGAAATAGAGCATAATTCAATGTCACTGAAGGTGGATTAAACACCATTGTTTATAACTGGAAGAGTCCTTTTTTCTTGTTAGTTATTTAGATATATAGACAAAAGAAATCAACCCCATTTCAAGATTCTACTTACTGTGGCTTTTCTTCCATCTGCTGCTCAGGTGGAACTTCAGCTTCTTGTGCAACAGTCTTACTTTGGGTCTTCTTTTTCTTGTTTTTCTTTTCCTTCCAACTTTCCACTCTATTCTTCCATATTGGATTCCCAGAGTCATCATGATATTCTTTACGAGGAAATAGCAAGTAAGTTGATAGTGTTCTTCATTAAACTACACTACAATGAGCTATTATGAATCTTGTACAGCAAAAGTTCATATACTTACCACTGTCCACAGTTGAAACAGTACTGATATTTCTAGCATGAACTCCAACATCCTACATCGAGAAAAATAATCACAGAAAATTGTCACCAACTTAAATTCAATGTCATGTTTGAAGAACTAACATAGAAAGAAACATATGAAGTTTCACCGGATATAATTAATACCTGACCAGTATTAAGATGAGAAGCCGTTGTAGTATGGTTAGTAGAAGATTCATGCTCATTTTCTACATCAGCCATTGTCAAGCCCTCTGCACAATTTAACCATGCATAATAAGCATAGAATTATGTTACACTTCCTTTATACTTCTTTTACCAAATTATCACATGGGATCATTAATAAGTTAAATTTAAGATTGACATAAAGCCAAATTGTCAAGAAAACAGATTAATTTAATTACCATTATAAGGAGTTGCACAGCGTAAACATGCATTGCGCCCTTCTTTGATCTCATAATGCAAACAAGACTTACAAACAGGATAATTGCACTCATGACAAGCCACAAAGACTTCACCATTGGAATTAGCTAACCCCACTTGTTCGCCACAAATGTTACATATCGGAACCCCTGACTCCATCATTTTTCCACTCACAAACACACTATTCAATCTTTGCCACAGCTAGCACCCAAGGTGATGCTTTGTTCTTTGTTACTTGCAAGAATATAAAGAAGGAATGTTCACTTAACGTACAAAAGCTAAGGAATGAGAAACATTATTGTAATGGTGAAGGAACGTTTGGAGGGTGGTTATGGCCAGCTTGTAGGTTGAGAAGTTGGTATCAAAGGTATATTTTCAGAGAAGAAAGCAAAGCAAAATGTTGACAGAGATTTTTCAAATATTTGCGGGAATTGGAAGGAATGAGTATGGTTGGAGCTTGTACATCTTAACCAACTAATTGTACCAAACTTTGAGTCAGACTGCAGCTTCAGCCTTCAAGCCTGAGCCACCCCCCACACACCTCCTTTGACACAAGTCAAGCCACATGCCTCTTTTTTCTTTAGATCTAAGTTATGGTGTACTATATTCTAACATTATAAAATGTTTTACATCATAAACAAATTTACGTTACCAATATAGTTAATATGTGATAACAGGTTTAGTTATCATTTTTATTAGGTTACCAATAAATGATTATCAAAAAAAATATTCGTAATTAAGTGATCTAATAAAATTTAAACTCTTCATTTTCATCAAAGAAATTTTTTTCTTAACATCTATAGATTTACTGTCAAAATCAAGGAAGAATAAAAACTCTAACATCAAACAATGTGATTCGGACCGAATATCTTTTTCTTTTCACCTATCTGTTTTCTACTCTCTATCTAAGGACAAATATTTTCGTGTAGATATACAAATATAAAATACAAGTACTGCGAATTAAAATACAAATATTTTTTAGGTCACTCCATCATATAATCCCCCTTCATCCAGTCTGCCCGGAATTATAACTAGGATCAATTTATTCATGTTTTTATGTTCTAATTAAAGATAGTCTATTATCTCAACGAAACAGATTATTCTCTTTCACCAATATATGCAAAGTGCAAGCTCAATAAGACATAATCTCTCTGACTCGACTGTCCTAAATCATCCAGTTCAAATTAACAAGATTAAAATTTGTAACATCAAATATTTGGAAACTCGTGATAATCGGGCGTGAAATTTATGGTAACTTTATATGATGTAAAATAGATGTTAACAAGTATGAAAATGGAAAAAGAATACTTATCTTTACGCTCTGTACACACCAGAAAGTTCAATATAAATGTATTGGACAAATCAATAACATAATATACCAAGAACAGGCCCACAATTAGGTATGCAAGTATTGTAACTGCAACCAATAGATATACCTCACAGTTTCTGTTAGAATATTAGAAGACAAAGGTTGATGGTTATATTGGGCCTATAATTGTAATCAGAATTAGCAGTGGCCCATTCTATGTTGTGTTAGTTGTAATTGGGCCACCGGGTCAAGGGTCAAGGCCCACTATTTATGTTTATTACTTTCATTCTTCTATGTACAGACAATTAATTCATTTTAGACAATAATGAGAAAATATCGGCTCCTTTCTTCTCTTTCTCGAAGCTTCTCTCAAATGCAACATGCCATTCTCCAATCTTCATTTCTTCTCTAGATTCTCAACATCTAATATGGTATCAGAGCGTAGATCCTGGTAGATCACTTCGTTTGCTTCCGATCTATGTTAACCATCTCAGTTTTCGTCAACTTTTGGATTTTCGTTGCATTTATGCTGGATTAGGGTTTTGGCCGAATTAGCTGGAAAATTTCGGGATATATTTTGCTTATTTTCACTGGATCTTTGTCTTCGATGGATGTATTGACTGGAGTTTGACTGGAGTTGACTGATTTGTTCGTCTAATTCGAGCTAGGGTTTCTTCATCAATTTTTGCGCCGCCGGAAGTTTCTTCTTCTTTTCACAAGGTTGTTCTCTTTTCGGTTGCAAAAGAGGGAGGTAAATTAGTTTCTTCTTCATATTTCATAACTTTGTTGGCTATTGTGTTTGTTGTTCTATATTCTCTCGATGACGAATGATAATCCTGTCATTACGCCTTCCTCTTCATCCATTGCACCTCGTACTGTGTTTCATGAGGATGATTTTACGCATCCTTGTCATCCTCTATATGTGCATCCATCAGATGTACTAGGAACCTCTTTGGTTTCTAGTCCGTTTGATGGCACCTGCTATGGCAGCTGGAGGAGAAACATTTTAGTTGCTCTCTCCATTCGGAATAAGCTTGATTTTATTAGTGGTTCCTCTACATAGCCACTTCCTGGGTCCCCTCTGGCACGCCAGTGGCAAAGATGTAATGATCTTGTGGTTTCATGGTTGATCAACTCTTTGTCAAAAGAAATATCTCGTAGCATAGAATATTCTAAGTCTGCCAAGAAAATTTGGTGTGAATTGGAAGAGAGATATGGTAAGGGTGATGGGGCTAGAGTCTTTGAACTAAAGAAAGAATTAGCTCATATTTCCCAAGGGTCTTTAGACATAGCTTATTATTTCAACAAAATCAAATAACTCTGGGATGAGATAGTATCTTATAAGGTTAGAGTTTGTACTTGTGGGGGAAAGCTGCTGAGGATGAAGAGCAGAAGGTTTATCAGTTCCTTATGGATATGAATGATACCTATATGCAGACTCGCAACAATATTCTAATGATGAAGCCACTTCCATCTGTTGGAAATGTGTACAGTATTATATTATCTGATGAAAAACAAAGACAAGTGTCTTCTACCTCTCAATTCTCATCTCAATCTGCTTCATTTCATGCTAGGATTTCTAAGCCCTCATTTCCCTCCAAGGTTTCTTTTGAGGGCACCAGGAATTCTCTTATCTACAAATACTGCAAAAAGCCTGGTCACTCAATAGATAAATGCTATAAGTTGCATGGGTATCCTTCTAATTTCAAGTTTAGCAAAGGACCTCCTCCTCGCAGATCTGCTGCACATGTTGAACTTGACTCTTCTGGTGTTTTTTCTGCGCCTGGTAGTTCTGTTGGTCCAGCTAAGCATGAGGAGTCTTCTGTGATACCTAGCCTCACCAAGGATCAATACTCCCAACTGATGACCTTATTACAACAATCCCAAATTTCTGCTTCCCCACACTCTCCACCTCTCTTGGCTTCTGCTAACTTTGCTAGTAAGCTCATGCCTTATGAGGGTGTTTCTTATGGAGCTTGTATGTTATCTAGTGTGAATGGCATTATTTGGATAATAGACTCCGGAGCTACTAATCATATGACTTCCATTAAAAGTTTACTTTTTGATATAATCACTCTTCCCATTCCTTATCTTGTGTCTCTCCCAAATGGGTACAAAGTAAAAGTCACCAATGTTGGCTCTTTAGCTTTATTCCCTAATTTAATCCTTCATAATATTCTTTACATTCCCAGTTTCAATCATAATCTCATATCTGTTCAAAAACTTTTAAATCATTGTGATGATGTTGTTCAGTTTACCAAGTCTGCTTGCACATTCCAGGGTCCTTCAATGAAGAAGCCAGTGGTGCTTGGTAGACTGGACACTGGACTTTACAAGCTATTTCAGCATGTGACTTCACCTATTGACCCTGTTCATGTCAACTATTGTTCTTCAGTTGTTTCTTCTTTGCCTGTTTCTTCTTTACCTGTAGTCTCTACTACTGATGTCAATGACGATTCATCTGTAAATACCATGGTTGCTTCAAATAAAGTGAATAATTCTGATGTTGTTTGGCATTATAGACTTGGACATATAACATTTTCCAAAATGAAGTTTATTTCTGGTATTATTAGTGATTTGTCTTCTAAACAGTCCTTCATATGCCCTATTTGCCCCTTAGCAAGACAAACTAGGCTTCCTTTTCATGATAGTTCTATTCAGTCCACTCATTTCTTTCAGCTTGTTCACATAGATACTTGGGGTCCTTACTCCACTCCTACTCACTCTGGTGCTAAGTATTTCCTTACTATAGTAGATGACTACACTAGGGCTACCTGGACACACTTAATGGGGCAAAAAGCAATGTTTTTGACCTATTGAAGGCCTTCATTTCCATGGTTGAAATACAATTTCAAACTAGAGTCCAGACTGTGAGGAGTGACAATGCTTTAGAGTTAGGTTCTTCTTCTTCTGGGTCCCTTTTCTTTTCTGAAAAGGGAATTATTCATCAAACCTCTTGCCCACACATTCCACAACAAAATGGTGTGGTAAAGAGGAAACATAGACACTTGCCAGAAACTACTAGGGCTCTTTTATTTCAATCTTATCTTCCTATAAAATTCTGGGGAGACTGTCTCCTTACTGCCACCTATTTGATAAACAGATTCCCTTCCCCCCTTCTCAAAAACAAGAGTCCTTATGAACTACTTTTTGGCAAGGCCCCCACATATTCCCATCTTAGATCTTTTGGTTGCCTTTGCTATTCCACTATGCCTAAAATCTATAGAGATAAATTTCATCCCAGGTCTATCCCATGTGTTTTTCTGGGCTACCCTTTTGCCAAAAAGGGTTATAAACTTTACAATCTCACCACTCAATCTTGTTTTGTCTCCAGAGATGTAATTTTCCATGAACACATTTTTCCATTTCTTAAACCTTCTCCTTCACCATCCCTTGTCTTGCCTTCTCCTCTCTCTCCTGGTCACTTTTCTGATGATTCAACATCTTCTATACCTACTTCTATTCCTGGTCATTCTTCCCCGCCTATTCTTCCTGCCCATATTTCTCCTGATTCAACTTCCTCTCTATCTCCTTCTATTCCTATGCCTTCCCCTTCTATTTTCACTCCAGATCTTTCTTCTGATGTTTCAACTTCTCCTTTATCCTCTCCTGCTCATATTTCTTCTACTCCATCATCTGATCATCCTCCTCTTAGAAGATCTAGTAGGCTCATAATGTCCCTGCCTATCTTTGGGACTTTGTATGTTCAATGCTTCCTACTTCTCTTTCTGCCCCCGTTTCTTCTAGCTCTGAGTCTGTATCATTCAATGCAACCACTTCACAGCTCCATATTCCTGAGCCTTACACTTACTCACAGGTTGTTGCTGTCCCTGAGTGGCAGGAGGCTATGAGAAAGGAGTTTGAGGCTTTGGAGGCTAATAGAACTTGGGATATTGTTGAGTTACCCCTGGTAAAAAGCTTATAGGCTGTAAATGGGTATAGAAAGTAAAAATATAATGTTAATGGGACTCTAGAGAGGTATAAGGCCAGGTTAGTAGTTAGAGGTGATACTCAGGTTAAAGGGGTTGATTTTCATGAAACATTTTCTCCTGTTGTCAAAATGTCTACTGTGAAAACCCTTATTGTTGTGGTTGTCAAACAGCACTGGCCCTTATTCCAGCTTGATGTTAATAATGTTTTTTACATGGGGATCTTGATGAAGAGGTTTTCATGAAAATGCCTCCTAGTTTATCTATTTCTCCCTCTTCTTCTTGTTCTACTCCTTTGGTTTGTAACTACTCAAATCCCTTGTTACAACCCATATTGTTGTACGTGAAAGTACGTCGTAAGTCCGTTGATGTAAGTTCAGAAATGAGATCCTCTTGGAAAGTATATAAAGTGATTTAATGGTGTTACATCCCATATTTATTTGGAAGCCTTTGAGAGTTAATATTCAAGGATAAATGTTTATAAGGGTACATGTTGTTACACCCCGTACTTCAGATGTTACTATCATTATAGGATTATCTAATGTAAACTCAAAAAGGATGAAATCCTTCTACAAGGACAAGAAAGGTTTGCCGAAGTGTTACGCAAGTTAAGATGAATATAAGACTTATTAATCATGATTTAAACGAGTTAAAAGACATTATATGACTATATATGATGTTTGAATATGAAGTATAAAGTTTGAGAAAAATCGGATTTAAGTTGCGGAAAAATCGACTAAGAAATTGCCTTGTAATGGAGTTTTTTTGAGTAATATATTCCGTGTGCTATATGAGATCTTTTTGGGACATATTATATACCAAATTGAAGGTCTTGGAATGTAGTTTCTAACGCTCTTAACCGTTTGTTCATACGACATCCGGATAAAATGATATAAGCTTTTGAAAAAGGGCCAATGAGAGAGTGGCACATGACACCTTTTTGACTTTTAGAAAAAGGGATGTTTATCTCTCTATCTCGTCTCTTACTTTGGTTTTCCAGAGAGCTCGACCATATAACACCCCTAAACTCATCCTCAAGTCCTCCATAAGGATTTTCAACGATACTATCATCCGAGGCACGAAATTACGAAGCAATAACACAAGAACGATCCCCACGACGTAAGTATTGCTATATAACCTCTCTTTTTCTTTGTAGTTTGAGTTTTGGAAGGTATTTTGAAGTTAATAAAAATGCCTAATTTCTGGTTTCAAGATCTTAAATATCAATTAAGGTTGATTAATTCATTTCATAATATTTAGAACTCACGGGACGGTGATCGGAAGCCGTGAGTTCGAGTTATTTGACTTGTAATGGACTGTTTTGTGGGCTGTTTCGTGTAGTTTTTGGGGCTGTATATTTTGCTGCTATTTAATGGAGTTTTTGGAGGATAAACGGTGTGGAGAAACACCACATATTGGTGAAATAATGGATTAGACATTCTTTATAATATTTTCGGGGTATTGGACACTACTATAGTCGTTATTTTTGGTATGAATTGATTGGGGTGTGTTGGGCTGTTGTAAGCTAACTATAACATGGATTTCGACTTGTAGGAGGTTATTATATTGTTTTCCAACAAGTGCTTAAGATTATATTGACATCGGTTGAGTTAAATGGATGAACTAGACATGAACTAGTGAATAAAGTTGTTAATTAAGAATAATTGGAGTTGTGGATTATTTTCTTTGTTGTGGATATATGGTATAAGGCTGGAATTATTGATGAATGACCTCATTATCATGTTAAAAATACTATTAATTTAAAGTAAAAAGTCTATAAAGGATGATATGGGATATACGAATTCCAATTGGAGCTTGTCGCTCGTCGTAAAATAGTTATGACTTGTTGTTATTTTATGGTGTCTTGTTATTGATAATTATGTATTGATGGATTTCTCTGGTAATTGTTGTTGGTATATGGTATTGGAGGAGGCTCTTGTTACAGGGGAGATGCTGCCCGAATTTATATAAATGAGCTACAAGTTTAAGTTGCAAACTTAGCCTTTATTCAACACTGATTTTGAATCTCCTTATGCAATGGTAGATTGAGTTGAGTTGTTTGAAGAGTTGCTTGAGAGATATTAAGGACTCACCATGGTTAAGGTATGTTAATGCACTTCCCTCTTTCGTTTGGCATGATCTAAAGTGAAATGAATACGTTATTTCATAACAGATCTACTCATAGAAACTAAGGTTGCCCATGTTGTTCTTTCCTTATAAAATTATATTAAGCAAGTATGTATGATCCTTGAATCCTATAGAAGATCATATTGATGGTATGATGTCCATAATGTTAATCGAAGGTGCAACGACCTTAAGTCACTCCAAAAGGTTTTAGAACGTGATTCCATGAGTTTAGCATGCATTATATATAATATCTATTTTACTCTACCGAGCCGCACTATAGTAGGCCGGGTACGACATCTATTGTGTAACCACTGATCAGTTGGATTTACCGAGCTCCACGTGGCCGGGTACGATTCTACCGAGCCTTATGATGGCCGGGTACGTTTTTACCGAGTCCTCTTTGAGGCCGGGTACGATATGATGATGATGATGATGATGCCTACAGACGCGTATATTTTTAAAAGTTTATGTGTATATGTATTATGCATTTCATGTCAGTAGCCCACAGAGGCACGCAGATGTTACAGGTTGTATCTCCTCTATCTCTCTTTATATTACTATTCTTGTTTATGTTTCATGCCTTACATACTCGGTACTTTATTTGTACTGACGTCCCTTTTGCCTGGGACGCTGCGTTTCATGCCCGCAGGTCCCAATTTATAGGTTGACATTCCTCCTAGTAGGCTATCAGCTCAGCGGAGGTGTTGGTGCACTCCACTTGCTCCGGAGTTGCCTATTTGGTCAGTATGCTTTGGATATGTATTGATTGATATGGTGGGGCCCTGTCCCAACCTTTATGATTTTATGTACTCTTAGAGGCTTGTAGGCATATGTCATGTATATGAAAATCTTATGGCCTTATCGGCCTATGTTCAGTGTATGAGTTATCACTTTGGTTTTATAAGCACGTATGTCACATGTATAAGTTTCCATGTCATGTCAGGTCGTCCAATATTTAGTATTCCATTATATTTTATTTTTGTTATCTCATGACGACCTTTCTAGGCTATTTACCCATGATATTATGATATGACAGATACGTTATGTTGGTACTCGATTAAGTAAGGTACCAGGTGCCCGTCACGGCCCATCGGTTTGGGTCGTGACAGAAGTGGTATCAGAGCAGTTCTATCCTAGGGAGTCTATAAGCCGTGTCTAGTAGAGTCTTGTTTATAGGTGTGTTGTGCACCACACTTATAAGCATGAGGCTACAGGGCATTTAGGACTGTCACTCTTTCTTCTTATTCTAGATCGTGTGCTAGAGCTCAGTTATAAGAATTCAAACTCCTAAATTTTCTTTTATTCATAATACAGTGATACCTACATCCAGAAAGATAGTTGGTAAGAGATTGAATTTTGATGCGAAAGAGTTGATTCAAAGGACTCAATTTTGCATCATGCTTATGATGACTAAATATGAGGTCTTCAGCAGATCATATGTGTATTAATATGTGTAAACTTCTTGTTAAGGAGCCCTAAGACAAGAATATCTATCCACTCGTATGGTAAAAAAGAATAAGAGAATCGGAAAGTAGACACAAGTTTCAGCAAGTAACACAAGCAAGATGACGAAGGGTACGAGGTACCTAGTTAATGAAGATTATCAGTATTTACAATTCAGGCAGAGAAATATAAGTATTGGTGTTACCTTCAATATTATGGAGATATATACAATTGACCACACCCATCTCAGTTATGCCCTATGGGAGCCAACAAATATAGTTTAAGAGAAGAATATGATATCAAGATTCAGTTCGGGTTTGAGTAACCCAAAAATTGTGGATGGATTGTTATCATTAACTAATGTTTCCGAAAGATGGTGCAAATGTGGTAATATATCTCCTTGTGAGATAGACAAATGGTGAACTCTAGAGTAGTACAATCAAATATAAATACTGGAATAATCAAAAATTTCTGAAGATAGGAAGTGGGATCCTAGAAGGGACAAATATTTACCTTAGTATGACTCTAGCCCCGAGTAAAAAAAGGAGAATGTTAGGCATTCCAATGAGCCAGTGAGATGAAGCTAGGGAAGCAAAAAGGGAAAGAACTTTTTGTTGGAATTTTCAGAATAAAGTGATAGATAAAAAGTATTATCCGGAGAATAAGAAGAGAGTAAATGAAGCATCATGAGTAAGATGTGATATATGGGTGATAACAGTAAATCAAAATATGACACGATGATAGAGTCCATAGTCAAGTGACGGAAAATACAAGAGGTGATAGGCCTTGAGGCAATAAAAGAGTATAAGCCATAAACTCATATCCTTATTTCGAGAAATGAGTTGGTGACTTCAGCGTGATTACAAGGAGGAAAGGTTAGACCTCAGAGTAATAAAAATCAGTATGGGCTGGTGAACAAGATAAACTGAACATGAATTAGGGACTGAAGGATTTTATAATGGTTGATATCATGAGAATTTTAGAGATAACATTCCGACAATAATAGAATGGACAACAAAATAATAACCTTTAAGGTTCATTTAGGAAGATGCTTCCCAAAGCAAGCGCGTGGAGCAGAGTTAAGGTTAAGGGAGTAAGTGTGCCAGTTACACTAAGTGTCACCCTTGTGCGTAATAAATTCAATTATCCCCGGTATAGAGAGGTTACCACAAAGCGAGTAAGATGTTAGTGAAGATGTGAAAAAAATGACAAAATGAAGAGGTAACTATGGAATAGTAAATGAGAAATGCGGCAAAAGGGTGAAAGGAATGAGATTGCATCTATTCAGATCCTATAGATATGATATGACTCCAGAACATTATGCAAGCATGATGCCGGAGAGAAGCGTAAGGGTTACACACTCGATGATATTGATAAATAAGTATAAATGAACACTTGATACATAAGGAGCCAGTGTGAGAGGTAACTTAAGACAAAGTAATTAACTAAAGAGAGATTACACAAAATATAGATATGAGAATGGACCAACGAGTAGTTTGTAGTTGATTTAGGAAGAGCCAAGTTATGGCTATACAAGAGGTTATAAGCAAATCAGCAGATCATGCAAGATAAACGTAGTGAATCCTAATCTAGCAAATTCAGTCTCGCAGATATGATGTCGTAACCTTGAGAAATGTTCAGATAGGAGTTGGAGTATTTAAAGGTATTGTATAAGTGTTACGGAAATAATGGAGAGCGCCACTAAGGAGACAATCAAAATCTGAGTTTAGAATTAACACAACAAGTACAAGGGTACGAAGGTATGTAACTAAGGATGTTTGTAGGCGAGTAAGAATATTGAAAATTCCTTTGGGTATACAGTATAACAAGATCGTAACTTTACAAGATCCAGAAGATCTCCTTAAGTACTACAAAGAAAGACTAGCTGAGGAAATAAGGAAGAAGGCTTCAACTTAAGCATAACCGATATAAAGAAGAAATGGTCTTGTAACAACAGTCTCACTACAATATGGTATACACTCCATAAGAAAGTGGCACCTATCGTGATTAATGAACGGGAAGTCAGAAGTGATATTTGAGATCATATGAGTTATAGGAAATTCAAGTATTGTTGGGCAATAAGATAAGCCAAGTATTCACACAACAAGTGGCATAACGACCAGGAAAAGTGATTATTTTGATTTAAAGAACGCTGAGAAGGAACGAAAAGAAGTATTCAATCAATGACCCAGTGTTGGTTAAGTTGTGAACGCACTTAAGATTTCAGATTTATATCCATGACATTCATACAGCTATAGAGACTCTAGTATAAGTAAAAGAAAGAATTAAGTCTACGTCACCGAGAAAGACTTGAATTGTTAGAATATTATATCATGGATGCTACATAGAGTCCATGAAAGGCTAATGTAATAGCTAATACCCTAAGCTGACGATTGGAAGATAGCCTAAGCTTAATTAAAGGATGATAAGGAAGAGGAAGCTCGAAAGTTACATCACGAGTCCGATTGTTAGACCCAGATGATTATAGAAATCGTGACTCAAACCATAGCAGGAGCACTTTTAATAGCAGAGGTATAAGAGGGATAGTAAAACAATCATATTCTATAAAAGCTCTACGATAAAGCAATTAGAAGAGTACTAGCCTCATAAGACGTTAATACGAAGCTCCTACCAGATTGTGTATGCACCAAGGTTGCAAGTATTATAGTAGAGATTTAAGGTATGGATGTGAATTCCACTAATGTAGAAGGGAGGTTATGAAATTGATAGAAGATACGGTGCGAGATTTAAAGGTAAGTATGGTAAATATGAGTGAGAAGGTGACAATAATAGGCAAGGTCTCAGGATTAAACCCGTCAAAACAAGAGGTCTGATGATTTCCACGAGCTATAGAAAGCTCGGTACACTTTGAATGAACTCAGATGAGTATAAGAACATGAGCAATTAGAAGAGATGGAATACTGCCCTGGTAGTAGAATAAGGGTGTAATTGTGATAGTTAAGAGAATGACGTTTGGGACTTCGATTGAGTAATGATTTAAAGAAAAGAGATTTCATGGATGGCACGGTATTAGAATGCCCCCATAAGATGAATACGTTGGGATGTTATGAAAATGCAGTTATTGAAGTATAGTATCGTCCCTAGGTGCATCAAGAAAATCACTTCAGATGTTCCCCGATGAGATGCGAGCCTTAGTGACAATGTATTGCATCCGAGGCGATGGTTGGAGTTAGTGAAAGACTATGACATTTATACTTTATATCATCCAGAAAAGACGAATGTAGTAGTCAATGCCCTCAATCGTAGATCTATGTTTAGCCTATCATATTTACCGGCATAGAAGAGTGAGATAGCTTGCGAGATTCATCTGCTAGCTAATCTTGGAATTCGATTACTAGATGCATGTGGTACCATAGTTACTACTTAGGACATGGAAATCTCCTCTTTAGTAACTGAAGTGAAGGAATGCCAGTATGAAGATCATGTGCTAGATCATTATAGAGATGCAACCCTTCAAAAGGATAAGACACTATTTGAGATTATAGAAGATAGAGTCCTCAAATATCGAGGTCGATTATATGTTCCTAATGTAGTAGGGTGAGATAGAGTCCTTAGATATTAAGATTGATTATATGTTCCTAATGTAGTAGGGTGAGATGGAGCCCTTAGTTATCGAGGTTGATTATATGTTCCTAATGTGGCAGGGTTGCGCCAGCAGGTTGTGGGACAAGCAATGAGAAAGTAACTTAAAGTTGTGTAGCACACCTCGGTAATAATACCAAGGCTATAAAATGAAATATAACAATAGTCGTACATTCAACAAAGTACCAAGCGAAGAGCTTAAGTATACCTATATATTCCTAGAGGGACATCTTGTCATAGTTCTATATTTTTATTCACAAAGTGAAGCCAACAGATTGGCAAAAAGCTGGAGGAAAAAGGAGAAAAGAGTCGTGCATAAAAGGACATAGTCATATAGGATACATCATAAAAGGTAGTCGAAGTTACGAGATCGGAAGAACTCCGGCCATAATTCGCGAGGTGAGAATAGGACTAAAGGGGGGAATGCCCTGGTTTTTAAATTTATTTAGAGAACAATTGCCTAGATGACAAATGACAATATTAAAGTATTCATAAGAGCCATATGGTATGAGAATATGAAGCGCATCAGTCAACATTCGAGGACGAATGTTCCAAAGGGGGGTATAATGTTACAACCCATATTTTTTTACGTGAAAGTACGTCGTAAGTCCGTTGATGTAAGTTCAGAAATGAGATCCTCTTGGAAAGTATATAAAGTGATTTAATGGTATTACATCCCATATTTATTTGGAAGCCTTGAGAGTTAATATTCAAGGATAAATGTTTATAAGGGTACATGTTGTTACACCCCGTACTTCAGATATTACTATCATTATAGGATTATCTAATGTAAACTCAAAAAGGATGAAATCCTTCTACAAGGACAAGAAAGGTTTGTCGAAGTGTTACGCAAGTTAAGATGAATATGAGACTTATTAATCATGATTTAAATGAGTTTAAAGACATGATATGACTATATATGATGTTTGAATATGAAGTATAAAGTTTGAGAAAAATTGGATTTAAGTTGCGGAAAAATCGACTAAGAAATTGCCTTGTAATGGAGTTTTTTTGAGTAATATATTTCGTGTGCTATATGAGATATTTTTGGGACATATTATATACCAAATTGAAGGTCTTGGAATGTAGTTTCTAACGCTCTTAACCGTTTGTTCATATGACATCCGGATAAAAAGATATAAGCTTTTGAAAAAGGGCCAATGAGAGAGTGGCACGTGGCACCTTTTTGACTTTTAGAAAAAGGGATGTTTATCTCTCTGTCTCGTCTCTTACTTTGGTTTTCCAGAGAGCTCGACCATATAATACCCCTAAACTCATCCTCAAGTCCTCCATAATGATTTTCAATGATACTATCATCCGAGGCACGAAATCATGAAGCAATAACACAAGAACGATCCCCACGACGTAAGTATTGCTATATAACCTCTCTTTTTCTTTGTAGTTTGAGTTTTGGAAGGTATTTTGAAGTTAATAAAAATGCCTAATTTCTGGTTTCAAGATCTTAAATATCAATTAAGGTTGATTAATTCATTTCATAATATTTAGAACTCACGGGACGGTGATCGGAAGCCGTGAGTTCGAGTTATTTGACTTGTAATGGACTGTTTTGTGGGCTGCTTCGTGTAGCTTTTGGGGCTGTATATTTTGCTGCTATTTAATGGAGTTTTTGGAGGATAAATGGTGTGGAGAAACACCACATATTGGTGAAATAATGGATTAGACATTCTATATAATATTTTCGGGGTGTTGGACACTACTATAGTCGTTATTTTTGGTATGAATTGATTGGGGTGTGTTGGGCTGTTGTAAGCTAAATATAACATGGATTTCGACTTGAATCTACTGTAGGAGGTAATTATATTATTTTCCAACAAGTGCTTAAGGTTATATTGACATCGGTTGAGTTAAATGGATGAACTAGACATGAACTAGTGAATAAAGTTGCTAATTAAGAATAATTGGAGTTGTGGATCATTTTCTTTGTTATGGATATATGGTATAAGGTTGGAATTATTGATGAATGACTTCATTATCATGTTAATGATACTATTAATTTAAAGTAAAAAGTCTATAAGGGATGATAGAATCCCGAATCGAGGAAAATATTCGACTTTCCAAATGAAGTCTGCGAACCAGAAATTCTAAGTAAGGAATTCTGTTGACCCGAGGGAAGGTGTTAGGCAACCCCGAATCCCGTGGTTCTAGTACGGTCGCTTAAACTGTTGTAATGGCTAGATATCTGATTTTAATACATATTGTAATTTATGTGTTTTTATCAACTTTAAACCGCTTTTATTATTATTTTTAATAAAATTGCAACGTCGTGAAAATGCGTTTCGAACCACGTCGTAATCAATGCACCCGTGGTTGTTGACACATTTTTGACTTCGTTGATATTTGGATTTGGGTCACATCAATGCACACCCGTGTTTAAGAAAGTAAATTATTAAAAGGCGCACCTAAAGCGGCTAACACATTATTATTTTGGGTTATTATTTTTGGGAAAAGGCCGTGAAATTCACTAAACGACCCATCCCGAAGTCTAAAAATTAGTACAATATTTATTGAGGGCCCCGCAATTTATAATTTATTTGGCGAGACTCATCTCATTTTTATTTTAAAGGTCGTCCTATAATGACTATGTTGTTTGTCTCTAAAGTATATGAAGAAAAAGGTCCTAATTAAATTACATGTTATAGCTAAGTTCCGGATGCGGTTTTGTTAAAGCAGAATATAAAGGTGCATATGGAAAGTCCGTTTGCCAAGCATGGGCCCAGGTCCAATGTAGGTAGTATTAAACTGAACCTGGGCCATTTTATTCCAATATTGAGGCCTAGTTAAACTATTATACACATATTCCAAATTTGTAATGTTGAAAGGTAAAAATGATGATATCTAATTAAACAAATTACCCAAGCTTTAAAGAATCAATCAATTGGAGTGGGGTAACTTAGAGGTCTAATTTTAATTCTAACCTCAAACCATTGGATGTTGAAACTAGACTGCCATTGTAATTAAAATAATCTACTGGACCTGATTTTATTTGACATGTATTTGAACACATAATAACTGTTAACCAAACTAAAATGAACAAAATATCATTGACTACATTACTACACAAAGTTGCTCAGTTATACCAAAGGGGAATCAAATTACATAAGAATAGTACATGGCATGTTCTAATTACAATTAGTGAAAAGAAAAGAAAAGCTATATTAAGACTTCAAACTTACATTCTTTCATAATTGTACATGCTTCCATATTTTCAGCTTACAATAGTCAGTGTATCAGTTGTGTACCTGGTATTTGAAAGCAGAAGAAGAGGAAGATCAGCAAAAATACAGTAGCACACACACAGCAACACAACAGATTCAACAACACAACAAGACCCGTGAAACCAGAAATAACAGTAGCAGAAATCCCAGGAACAGTTTGAAAACAAGAGAATAACCCAGCAATTCAATAGAACAGGGCTTGAAGAAACAGCAGAAATCCCAGGAAATTTCAAATTCAAACCAAAAAATATCACAAAGCAACACAGACAGATGCAAGGAAACAGTAGTTCCTGACTTGTCAAACACTCAAGAAAAGCAACCTGAAATTCTTAATGAAAAAAAAATTCAGCTTTAACACTCTAACTTTTAATGTAAAGTTCTGATTTTTACTTTCTGAAATTTTTTCTCTTTTTCCAGAATCTTTTTCCCTGTCCTCTTACTCTATTCTTTTTCTCTTAAAATCAGTCCCCAACCCTTCTTATACAACCTGCCCTTTCTTTTCCTTATTCAAATTAGAATTTTTCCACTAAAATCTGATTTTTTACTTTAAACCTCACTAAGGAAGCTTTTTTCCTTATTTTCAGCACCTTCATTCCCTTTTGTTCCCCATTAGTGTATTAATTAATACCCCCATTAACAAAGCACTAACAATAAAGTATAATCCTAACTATTTCATTCCTAAATCACCCTTGAAAACCCTTTGATATTACTGACTTCTTAATACAATCATTCAACTGTATTAAAACTTTTAATTATAAAATTTGTTCAAACTAACAGTTATCTAAAACTAATTCTGACTAAAAGCTATAACCAAACTTATTGATAGCTAAATAAATAAGGTCGAATCCCCATTGAAACAAACTGAACTGAATTTAAATCAACACACAGAACTCAACAGAATCATTTAAACTAAAATTGAAACATTGAATCAATATGAACATGAATGCAGGTTCATTGTCAGCCTACTGACAATGCCCTGAAGCTAAGTGTTCACAGATCAAGCATACACTACAAACATTTGACGAGTTTATTGGTTTACAAACAAGAACGAATTAATCGACGAGAACTAATTAACCGATTATCTATAACAATTGATAACAATCATCCTGAAAATAGACAATCAGGCAATTTCAATCAGTATTGACAAGAACAGAGGTTTATAATAAAATGACTAATCGACAAAACTTATTTGAATAGATTATGCAGCCTATAATTATACACAACAAAGAACAGAAATAAATTCGACCAAATAAAAGGGTTTGATGGAGAAGGAAAGAATAATCAACAAAACTAAAAAATAAATATAACAATACTAAACACATAAACAAACACCTAAAACATCAGAAAAATAGAAATAAAAGAAAAAGGAAAAAGGAAAAATATCGTATATAGAACAAAGAACATACGACTTGAATCGACTCGGATTTGAACTTCTTTTGAGGTCAAACGGACCTTAATCGAGTGTTCTCAACTGAGAACACTTCGACTAAGGTCAGTTAAACACCCAAAACCTCTTAAAATTCAGACAGAAAACAGTTTTGGTTTTTTCTAGGGTTTTGTTTATTTCGATTTGGGGTTCGAGTGTTTCTAGCCAGATTCGAAGGGAACCAATGGTGGTTTAGGGGTGAGGGAGGCCTGGGGGTCACCTGGTATGAATTTGGAACGGATCTGGGTAAGTTCATGTTTGGCTCGAATCTTCAAATGAAGATTCGAGAAGCTCTGAGATGATTCGAGCCAAACGGTTTGAGGATTTGTGTTGGGGGTGGCTGGAAGGTCACAGGGTGTTAGTTTGGTGATCATCGGAGATGGTTGGATTTTCAGGCCAACCTCGATTTAAGATTCAAAGAGTTGGGACCTGATTCAAGGGGAGTTATGGTGATGGTTGGAAAGATGAGGTCGAGGTGATTCAGGGGTGTTAAGGTGGTGGCCGACGACGTAGTTGCTGTCGGGTTTCAGGCGAAGGGGAACTTGGGCGACTAGGGTTTGGGGGAGCATCGTCTCAGAGATGATGATGAACAGGAAGACGAGGGGGGTGTTTGGTTAGGGGGCTGGGTTAGGAATTGAATTTATATAGGGGTGGGGTGGTTTGATCTCGGCCGTTCGATCAAAAGAGATCAATGTCCAAGATCAATTCAATTAAAGGAATGACGTCGTTTGGCTCAGCTGTGAGACTGGGTCGGTCTCAATTGAGAATGGGTCGGGTCATAAGACGTGTTGGGGACCGTAGGATTAAACGAGATGAACGACTCAGATCAATTTGCCTAAAACGGCGTCGTTTCAACTCAGCCAGGGCTGAACTGGACCGTTTGATTGAGTCAAATCAATGGCCCAGAATTGAGATGCAAAAACGGCGTCGTTTGGTTGGATTCTGAGATTGGTCGGTTGGGCTTGGGTTGGGTGTGATACTGGGCCTGACTTCTCTTTTAAAAACTGGCCCAGTCCGAATTTCTTCATATTTTTGAACTCTTTTCCTTTTCCTTCCTTAATTTTCCAATTTAAACATACTTCCTAATTAATTTGTAAAATCAAAATAAAACTAACACAAATATTAATTAACACTTACAACAATTAACACACAAATTAAAACCTTAAAATAAAATCACACAACGACAACAAATAGAATAACACACATATTTTTATGATTTTCCTTTTAGAACCAAATAATGGTTTAATTAATTCTTAAAGGCATAATTAAATCCTAGATATGCATGCAACATGTATTTTTTATTTTATTTTTCAATTAACTATAAAAAGGTAAATATTTACGGACAAAACACAAATAATTATCCAAAAATGCCACATAAATCCTAAAAATTGCACACCAAGAGAATTTTGTTTTATCTTCGATTTCTTTTGGAGTAGTTTTCGTGAAGCAAAAATCACGTGCTCACAGCTACCCCTCTTTGTCCGAAAACACCAAGAGTTTTCGTGCAAAGATAAAGTGAGCGGATACGAGCGATTTTTGCCCGTTGGAATACTCTGTGTGAAGTATTTTTTTGAAAATGATTTAACCGAACCTTTGCTTCAAAGGTTTCCTACATATCCCTGGCTAAAAGGGAATCAGGTTATTGTAGTTCGGGAAGTTTTGGTAGCTGGGACTACCATGGGACTGCGATGTTGTTGTTACTGTTGTTGCATGCCGTTACCACTGCTTTTCGATCTCCTTATTACACCGTGCCAAAAATAAAACAAAAAGTTAGACTAAACTTAGGAATTGCAAAATCTTATCTATCTTCCACTTGCTCTAGTTGTCTTGCTTTCTTGTTGACTTGTGTTTCCTTTGGTGCTTTTCTTTCGAAAACTATTGGGGATGACACCGGCCCTTTGCTTTTCTGAACACAAGCTTTATTATTTCGTTCTGTCTGTTGGGGACACTGCTTCCTACATTAATGCTTGTTATACTGGGGATTTTTGTTGTACCCCTCCTCATTACTGACTTCTGTCTGATCTTGAAATGTACTCCTCTGTTCTGCAGGCGGGCTCTTGACTTCAACAACAACTTAAATGTAACGCCTCCATTCTCTAGGCGGGCTCCTGACTTCAACAATTCCTTAAAAATAACACCTCCATTCTCCAGGCGGGCTCCTGACTTCTTCAATTCCTCAAAAATAACACCTTCATTCTCCAGGCGGGCTCCTGACTTCCACAACTTAAAAATAAATCAGCCTCCATTCTCCAGGCGGGCTCCTGACTTTAACAACTTCTTCAAAATATTTCAGCCTCCATTCTCCAGGCAGGCTCCTGATTTTAACAACTTCTTCAAAATAGTTCAGCCTCCATTCTCCATGCGGGTTCCTGACTTCAACAACTTCTTCAAAATAGTTCTGCCTCCATTCTCCAGGCGGGCTCCTGACTTCAACAACTTCTTCAAAATAGTTCAGCCTCCATTCTCCAGGCGGGCTCCTGATTTTAACAACTTCTTCAAAATAGTTCAGCCTCCATTCTCCAGGCGGGCTCCTGACTTCAGCAACTTCTTCAAAATAAATTGTCATTCTGTTCTTCAGGGGGGCTCCTGACCTTGACAACAACTGAACATTGATAATCTTAAGAAAACTAAAAAAATGACTCCCTTTTTTTCAAATTCAAACTTCTTTTTTTTTTAAATTATCCTAGAAGAAAATTCATCGGACTAGATTTTGATCCTAGGAGAAAATTCATCCGACTAATATTTTGTTATATTATCTCAGGAGAAAATTTCATCGGACTAAGATTTGACTCTAAGAGATAAATCGTCAAACTAGGTCCATTTTGTTGTAATCTTAGGAGAAAGATTCATCGGACTAAGATTTGATATCTCAGGAGAAAATTTCATCGGACTAAGATTGTGACTCTAGGATATAAATCATCAAACTAGGTCCATTTTGTTGTGATCTTAGGAGAAAGATTCAGCAGACTAAGATTTGATATCTCAGGAGAAAATTTCATCGGACTAAGATTGTGACTCTAGGAGATAAATCATCAAACTAGGTCCATTTTGTTGTGATCTTAGGAGAAAGATTCATCGGACTAAGATTTGATATCTCAGGAGAAAATTTCATCGAACTAAGATTGTGACTCTAGGAGATAAATCGTCAAACTAGGTCCATTTTGTTGTGATCTTAGGAGAAAGATTCATCGGACTAAGATTTGATATCTCAGGAGAAAATTTCATCGGACTAAAATTGTGTCGGGAGGGAAATCCATCAGACTAGGACTTTTATCCTAGGAGGAAAATGTAAAGATCAAATATTTGAGAAACTTACCTTTGTAATTTCTTCTTTTTTTTTCCCTTGCGCTTCTTTGTTCCTGTTTCAACTCTCAAGCAAAGAAAAATTTATCAGTTTTAAAATGGTGGCCTATTTGTGGCCTTGTTGGGGATGGCTTTCTCCTTTAAAAGCTCGTGTTGTCTTTCCCCGAGACTGCTGGGGATAATGTTGTTAGGGAATTACTTACCTGCTTGCTGGGGATAATACCACTGGGGGGGAGTCTCCTTTCTTCCCCTCCTTCAAAATTTTTTTTTCTCTCAACACTGCTGGGATAAAAGTGTTATCTTCTTGGGATAACGTTGTTGAGGATAACGCTGCTGGGGAATTTTATCCCTTCAAATCGATGCTTCATTCTTCTGGAAGCTGCTTGGGATGATAATGGCTTTTGCTTTTTCTAAACACCAGTTTCATCTCTTTGTTCTGCCCGCTGGGGATATAACTCCTTTCATTAAAACCCGTTATTTTCTTTCTTTGAACACTGCTGGGGATAACACTGGTTCAAAACCCACTTCCTTTAAGACTGGTGTTATCTTTCTTCCTCCCCATATGGATACCTGACTTCCAGAAAATTTCCAATATGAAAAGAAAATTTTCTACCCCAGTTTGATAATCTTCTTTATGGCATGCCTTTCCGCCATCAATGTCATTTCCTTTAAGATTCGACTGTGGTGGTTGGTTGTGATACTCCTACTGGGGATGGCTTTTCCCTTTCTCCTTCCCTGCTCTGTATTCCAAAAAACTTGCTGGGAATGATCCCTTTCTGCTGGGGATATCCCTCTTCTTTTGTGGCATAGCTCGGAAACTGGCATTTCCCCGACCTTTTAGTCTCATATGAATTTCCCAAATCATGCTCATTGCTCTCTTTGATTTGTCCACGGGCCTTGGCCTTGAGGTTTATAACCTTTGATTTCGGCGAGGATATCCCTCTTGACACTCGTCAATCCTTTTGTCAATTCCCTCTTGCTGGGGATATCTTTCTTGACACTGGTCTCGCGCTTGTTCCTTGCTGACTATACCACTTGCATGTACTAGTCAGATCGCGTCTTGCATAATTAGAAAGCTGATGGCATATTTTGAAGTCATTTCTCACTTGTTCTGACCAAACAGACTCTACTGGAGAATTTTTCTATGAAAGGAGAAAGATAAAAAGGAATAGAATAAAAGACAAAGGAAAAAGATGACTCTTTAACAAGAGAAACTATAAATAAAAACCTATCAAACGCAGATACCGACTCTAATGGTCATGACATGCACATGTGGCCTATCATCTGCCGTCAATCGTCTTTCATAACTTTCGTCTGTGATTTCCATCTGATTCTCAATCTTTATTCGACTTGTAGTGCCCGAAGGGTTTTCACTATCAAGCCTCTCTCATTTTGGTTTTTCTCTCAGCTTTCATCGCCTTATGGTGTTCGTGAAGATTTTCACTGATAAGACTCTCTCATTTGTATCACTTTCAAACTGGGGATTAGGGTGTTACCTATAAGACTCTCTTTTGATTTCTTTTCTGTTGGGGATCAGAGTCCTTTCTGCTGTGGATCAGAGTGTTATGTTCACTGGTAAGACTCTCATTTGTCTGACTTAGCATCTTTTGAAGACTGATCAGAAGGTCTTTCTTTGGACCGTAATGTGGGATTTTGGATAGGCTAGAAAGAAAGGGTATTAAAGGCTCAAAAACAAATCAATTTGGGGTTCAAAATTACAACCTTCGGAACCATATTTGTTTACAACAAGCGCAACCCTTGCCCCAGTTTCTTGCTTGGGGATTTTTTAATTTTTTGTTACACTATGACACTATGCATACTATGACCGAGCCGTGAGGCGCCTACGTATCCTCTTTGAGGAATCAGATCAAACGTAGTTTCCAATTCCTTTGTTTTCTTCTGACTTTCTTTCGTTTTTGTTATCATTTTTTCTTTTCTTTCTTTTCTTTTTCTCTTTTGTTGTTTTTGTTGCTTTCTTTTTTTTTCTTTTTTCTTCCATGTTTGTGTTTCTAACCTTTGCTACTGATTCCGAATGAAGGGTATGAAAGAAAATAAATAAGGCTCAAAAGGGGTAACGAAGGATAAAGTGTTTAGGTAGCAGAACAAAATGCCTTCGTCATTTTAGTCTTTAAGACATGCCAAGTGCAAACAACACAATTAAACAAAGATTTGTAGCCTCTTCTGATGGTGCTGGACTTGACAATTATATTCACACATTTGCTTTTTCATTTGTCATCTCTAAAGCACCGTTGGGCAACACTCTCACTCTTATTATCATGAACGACCCTCATGTCAATTTGGCGAATCTTGCCTTTAACGGTTTTCTTTATGTTTTTACCTGCCCCAGTTCCACATGACTCGAGCTCCAAATAATCTCAAACCGTCCTTATTTCCTTTAAATATTCTGATCACCTCTCCATGGTTTTATGATTAACTTTTA
This sequence comes from Nicotiana tabacum, assembly GCF_000715075.1. Classification (NCBI taxonomy): domain Eukaryota; kingdom Viridiplantae; phylum Streptophyta; class Magnoliopsida; order Solanales; family Solanaceae; genus Nicotiana; species Nicotiana tabacum. The sequence continues at coordinate 172,479,102 of NC_134082.1, read as the reverse complement.
AGATTAGGCCCAAACTGTGTGCGCATGTCATGTCACTAGAATCAGCGCTAAACAAGGACAAAACAAAAGGATAAAAAGAACTAAACAAAGAAGATGACTGGAAATAATAAAAGACCGGATTTTGCATTAGACTACCGGTGAAATGGTTTGAATAACAAAACAAACAAAAACAAACCAGAATAAAATCCCGAAACAACCTGGACAAAACTAAACAAACCGCTATGACAAAATGGAAAGATAAGAAAGTTTTACATAAGACAATATCCGGATTACAACCCTAAGAATAATCCGGACAACAGAAATGACAACAAAATAAGCCACCAAAAGTTTCTCTCTTGCTAACCAAGGAACGGAGCGTCCTCCCACTTATAAAACCTGGCATCTTAGCCACTGAGCTTCGCATCAATATTGCCAAGACCATTACCAACTTCAATATCATCAACCTCAGTCAACAAGTTCCCAATAGGATTTGAGTGCTCCCTGTCATCAGGCATCTTCCCCACAAAGTGTTCATCATGATGTGCAGGTAAAGGATTCTGCGCGATATTCTGGGTGTCACCATCTTGGATCACAATCAGATTTTCATGGATCATCCTTTCTATTTCTCTTTTCAAATCCCGACAACTTTCAACATTGTGCCCCTGGGCATTGAAATGGTATTCACGCCTTTTAGAAGGGTCAAAGCTTCTTGCACGTGGGTCCACATCATTTGGAGGAATAGATGCAATCATGTTGTGATGATTTAACCTCTCAAATAAGCTTTCATAAGACTCTCATATTGGTTTAAAATTATCTTTCAACCTTCGTTCCCCTTTATACCTCTAGCTTGGATGTGGGTTATAGGGCACCTGAAAGTTAGGTGGAGGCTTCTGGAGATTTTGTGACGCTCGTGCTAGCCTTCTGGGGTGTTTTGGTGGCCGGGCAACATACTGAGGTGGAACAATAGAGTGTTGTGGGTTCTGAGGGGGATAATATTGCTCAGGGGATTCATAGAAAACTTAAGGAGGCTGCTCATACCTTCGAGATGTTCTCCTGGGACCTCTTCTTGACCCTGATGTCATCATGATTTCTTCAATCTTCTCATTTGTGTCGCAAAAATTATCAGACTCAACCCGGACAGCGTGAGTTGCAGCTTTAAAAACTGCTTGACTTATAATTTTGCCTGTCTTAAGACCATTCTCTATCATTTCTCCCATTTTGATTGCTTCCGAGAAGGATTTTCCAACTGCGGACATCATGTTCTGAAAGTAATCTGGCTCTTGCGCTTGAAGGAAGACAGTTATTAGCTCGTGGTCATCCATGGGTGGCTTAACTCGAGCTGCTTGCTCTCTCCATTTAATGGCATATTCCCTGAAACTTTCACTTGGTTTCTTCTTCAGGTTTGAAAGGGAAATGCGGTCTGGGGCAATGTCGATGCTGTATTAGAACTGTTTGACAAATGCTTGTGCCATGTCGTCCCAGACATACCAGCGATACGTGTCTTGATCCATAAACCATTCGGAGGCTACTCCCGTAAGGCTTTCCACAAAATAAGCCATCAACAATTCTTCATTTCTTCCCGCACCTCTCAGTTGATTGCAATACCTTTTCAGGTGGGCTATGGGATCTCCATGTCCATCGTACTTTTCAAATTTGGGAGTCTTGAAACCAGGCGGCAAGTGGACATCGGGGAACATACATAGATCTTTGAATGCAACACTCTTTTGACCTGCCAACCCTTGCCTGTTTTTCAACCATTGTTCTAAGCTTTTCACTCTTTAGGTCATTTCTTCTTGTACCATCTTTCGGGCAGGCTCTTCAATCTTTGCAGGAAGATCAAACGAGTACGAGTGGTACTCAGGAGAGTGGTACTGCTCTTGTTGTGTCACAAATTGTGACTCATGATGAGGCTGTCCTTGCCCACTAGCCCATGCTTGACACACTTCGGTCATTTGTTGTTTCAGTATTCTATTTTTCTCCGGCACAGTAGACTCTTGTTGAACCCTCTGACCCTGAGTCTCTTGAGCATTTGTAACAACTTCGATGTCAGTTATCATTCTCCTTGGATCTTGTGTTTCCATCTTACCACAAACCGACCAACTCAACTTTCTTCACAATTCAAAACAAAACATGTTAGAATGGACTCAGTCGGTTCTTATTACTAACAACATCTTTTTCCTTTTTTCAATTTTTTCTGATTTTTTTTCTGATTTTTTTTTTCATCATTTTTTTTCTTTTGTTGTGATCGAATCTTATGGAGATTGCCTACGTATCATGACCCTGCTTGAATCAGACCTTGCGTAGTTCGGACATATAAAAGGTAAACAACAATAAAATATTTTTTGAATTATTTAAAGACGAACAACAGGCTCGAAAGTCAAACGGCCCACATTCTCTAATCCAAAGAAATACAAACTCAAGCAAAATAAAATGACAGATCCCTTCCCCTATATGCCGATTTTGACCAAACGGCTGTTTTTGCAAATGTGGCCCCTTCCCAATTTCACATGAATTTTGGGGTCGGGAAGATTATTTTATGACATTTCACAAACTTGTCCGTTCTTTTATGAAAATAGCCTTTTGAAAACTGAAAGATACTTCTAAGGCTATCTCGGCAAGAACGGTTTAAGACACCGCCGAAGTTGACTTGGCTTATTTTAACTAAAATCCAAACAGTATTCACCTGGCCGCTGACTCTTTGTCTTCTTTTTTTTAAAATTAAAATAAAAGACCTGGTGTTGCAAACATAGCCTTTCAACGTCTCGGGGACAAAGATTTTAAGGCTGCGTTAGCTAACCGGCCAAAATCCTAAAAAATGACCCAAGGTGGCTGTTTATATAAAGTCAGCCTTCCGGCGTCCCTTTCGGGAACATTCGGCTATTTTTGATAAAAACAACATCACCCGACTTATTTATGACTCTTTTTATTGTTTTTCAAAATAGAAGACCCGATATTGCAAACACGGCCTTTTAGCGTCTCGGGGACGAAGATTTTAAGGCTGTGTGGGCCAACGGGCCAAAATCCTAAAACAATGATTACTTGTGGCTGTTAATGTAAAGTCAATCTTCCGGCGTCCCTTTCGATAACATTCGGCTATTTCTGGCAAAAACAGCACCACCGACTTATTTATGACTCTTTTTCTTGTTTTTTTTTTCTTTTCAAAAATAGAAAACCAGATATTTGCAAACACGGCCTTTCAGCGCCTCGGGGACGAAGATTCTAAGGCTGTATGGGTTAATTGGCCGAAAAACTAAAAAATGACCTAAGGTGGCCGTTTATGCAAAGTCAGCCTTCCGGCGTCCCTTTCGGGAACATTCGGCTATATTTGCCAAGAACGGCATCACCTGACTTATTTATGACAAAAAATTAAAATTTTGACACACATTTTTTTTTGTTGCTATTTTTTTCAAAAGGGGAGGTTGGACCCGATGAGGGCTGCCTACGTATCTCACATCCTGTGAGAATCAAACCGGCGTAGTTCGGGCAAATTAACCGATCTATTTTAAAAACAGGACTCTTTCATTTTCATTTTTGGCATTTCATAAACTATAATTAGAAACAAGACTCTTTTTTCCTTTCATTTTCAACAATTAATAAAACAACCTATGTTTTCCAAACTAAAACAAAGACTCTTTTCTTTTTCTTTTTCAGCAAACAATTTTCCAAAAATGAAAGACTCTCTTTTTTTTTCTATTTTTCCTTTGCTTTTAGTAAAATAGACTATTAAAACATTTTCCCTTTTTTTTTTCTTTTTCTCAAAATTTTGGCAGGGTTTCGACTATACTTGGTCATTGGTTTTTCTAAAATAATCAATTAACACCCTAACTGCTATTTCTCTTTCCTCAAAAGCCGATCAGCATGCAAATCCGAAACAAATAAGTGCACAAGTAGGAGCAAGTAAGATGCATCAGGATGGTCATTTTTATTTTTGGTACATCTGTCCTAGACAGACCCAACCCCTGTGTTGAGCCTCCAAAGTCCAATGCACGTGATGCAAACAAACGCTCCTACTAGGGATCCGGCATGAAGTTGAGTTATACTAGGTTCATAACCTGGGTATTTGTTCTAGACTGTGTACCCGAGCGGACAATTCGAGTCGAGGAGGGGGCTACGTACCGGGGACCCGCGGGATCGTCCGGCTTTGTAACTTGTCCGGCCTCTTTCTTATTTTAGGTATTAACACTAACAGAATAGGGAGTCTCGACCAGCAAGCTCCTCCCCGGAGGTAAGAAGAGAAGGGTTTCGGCGCAGTTTATATACAGTTCAGATAATATCAAAGCGGTAAAAGCAGCATTTAGCACATTAAGCCCAAACATGTAAAATCAGACAATAAACAAAGCCAATTATAACAATCTATCTAAGCTCGAATTCTAAACCCTGAACCAGAGATTCTGGGTTATGATCCCCAGCAGAGTCGCCAGAGTAGTCACACCTCCTTTTTCCTACCCATAAGGGTATAAGGGAGTTTTTTCCAATTAAAGGACAATCGAAACGGGATTTGTTTATTTAATTCAGAGTCGCCACTTGGGAGATTTATGGTGTCCTAAGTCATCGATTGAATCCCGAATCGAGGAAAATATTCGACTTTCCAAATGAAGTCTGTGAACCAGAAATTCTAAGTAAGGAATTCTGTTGACCCGAGGGAAGGTGTTAGGCACCCCCGAATCCCGTGGTTCTAGCACGGTCGCTTAAACTGTTGTAATGGCTAGATATCTGATTTTAATACATATTGTAATTTATGTGCTTTTATCAACTTTAAACCGATTTTATTATTATTTTTAATAGAATTGCAACGTCGTGAAAATGCGTTTCGAGCCACGTCGCAATCAATGCACCCGTGGTTGTTGACACATTTTTGACTTCGTTGAGATTTGGATTTGGGTCACATCAATGCACACCCGTGTTTAAGAAAGTAAATTATTAAAAGGCGCACCTAAAGCGACTAGCACATTATTATTTTGGGTTATTATTTTTGGGAAAAGGCCGTGAAATTCACTAAACGACCCATCCCGAAGTCTAAAAATTAGTACAATATTTATTGAGGGCCCCGCAATTTATAATTTATTTGGCGAGGCTCATCTCATTTTTATTTTAAAGGTCGTCCTATAATGACTATGTTGTTTGTCTCTAAAGTATATGAAGAAAAAGGTCCTAATTAAATTACATGTTATAGCTAAGTTCCGGATGCGGTTTTGTTAAAGCAGAATATAAAGGTGCATATGGAAAGTCCGTTTGCCAAGCATGGGCCCAGGTCCAATGTAGGTAGTATTAAACTGAACCTGGGCCATTTTATTCCAATATTGAGGCCTAGTTAAACTATTCTACACATATTCCAAATTTGTAATGTTGAAAGGTAAAAATGATGATATCTAATTAAACAAATTACCCAAGCTTTAAAGAATCAATCAATTGGAGTGGGGTAACTTAGAGGTCTAATTTTAGGTCTAACCTCAAACCATTGGATGTTGAAACTAGACTGCCATTGTAATTAAAATGATCTACTGGACCTGATTTTATTTGACATGTATTTGAACACATAATAACTGTTAACCAAACTAAAATGAACAAAATATCATTGACTACATTACTACACAAAACTGCTCAGTTATACCAAAGGGGAATCAAATTACATAAGAATAGTACATGGCATGTTCTAATTACAATTAGTGAAAAGAAAAGAAAAGCTATATTAAGACTTCAAACTTTCATTCTTTCATAATTGTACATGCTTCCATATTTTCATCTTACAATAGTCAGTGTATCAGTTGTGTACCTGGTATTGGAAAGCAGAAGAAGAGGAAGATCAGCAAAAATACAGCAACACAGCAGATTCAACAACACAGCAAAACCCGTGAAACCAGAAATAACAGTAGCAGAAATCCCAGGAATAGTTTGAAAACAAGAGAATAACCCAGCAACTCAATAGAACAGGGCTTGAAGAAACAGCAGAAATCCCAGGAAATTCCAAATTCAAACCAAATAATATCATAAAGCAACACAAACAGATGCAAGGAAACAATAGTTCCTGATTTGTCAAACACTCAAGAAAAGCAACCTGAAATTCTTAATGAAAAAAAAAATTCAGCCTTAACACTCTAACTTTTAATGTAAAGTTCTGATTTTTACTTTCTGAAATTTTTTCTCTTTTTCCAGAATCTTTTTCCCTATTCTCTTTCTCTTAAAATCAGTCCCCAACCCTTCTTATACAACCTGTCCTTTCTTTTCCTTATTCAAATCAGAATTTTTCCACTAAAATCTGATTTTTTACTTTAAACCTCACTAAGGAAGCTTTTTTCCTTATTTTCAGCACCCTCATTCCCTTTTGTTCCCCATTAGTATATTAATTAATACCCTCATTAACAAAGCACTAACAATAAAGTATAATCCTAACTATTTCATTCCTAAATCACCCTTGAAAACCCTTTGATATTACTGACTTCTTAATACAATTATTCAACTGTATTAAAACTTTTAATTATAAAATCTGTTCAAACTAACAGTTATCTAAAACTAATTCTGACTAACAACTATAACCAAACTTATTGATAGCTAAATGACTAAGGTCGAATCCTCATTGAAACAAACTGAACTGAATTTAAATCAACACACAGAACTCAACAGAATCATTTAAACTAAAATTGAAACATTGAATCAATATGAACATGAATGCAGGTTCATTGTCAGCCTACTGACAATGCCCTGAAGCTAAGTGTTCACAGATCAAGCATACACAATAAACATTTGACGAGCTTATTGGTTTACAAACAAGAACGAATTAATCGACGAGAACTAATTAACCGATTATCTATAACAATTGATAACAATCATCCTGAAAATAGACAATCAGGCAATTTCAATCAGTATTGACAAGAACAGAGGTTTATAATAAAATGACTAATCGACAAAACTTATTTGAATTGATTATGCAGCCTATAATTATACACAACAAAGAACAGAAACAAATTCGACCAAATAAAAGGGTCTGATGGAGAAGGAAAGAATAATCAACAAAACTGAAAAATAAATATAACAATACTAAACACATAAACAGACACCTAAAACATCAGAAAAATAGAAATAAAAGAAAAAGGAAAAAGGAAAAATATTGTATATAGAACAAAGAACAGACGGACTTGAATCGACTCGGATTTGAACTTCTTTTGAGGTCAAACGGACCTTAATCAAGTGTTCTAAACTGAGAACACTTCGACTAAGGTCAGTTAAACACCCAAAACCTCTTAAAATTCGGATAGAAAACAGTTTTGGTATTTTCTAGGGTTTTGTTTGTTTCGATTTGGGGTTCGAGTATTTCTAGCCAGATTCAAAGGGAACCAATGGTGGTTTAGGGGTGAGAGAGGCCTGGGGGTCACCTGTATGAATTTGGAACGGATCTGGGTAAGTTCATGTTTGGCTCGAATCTTCAAATGAAGATTCGAGAAGCTCTGAGATGATTCGAGCCAAATGGTTTGAGGATTTGTGTTGGGGGTGGCTGGAAGGTCACAGGGTGTTAGTTTGGTGATCATCGGAGACGGTTGGGTTTTCAGGCCAACCTTCGATTTAAGATTCGAAGAGTTGGGACCTAATTCGAGGGGAGTTATGGTGATGGTTGGAAAGAGGAGGTCGAGGTGATTCAGGGGTGTTAAGGTGGTGGCTGGCGGCGTAGTTGCCGCCGGGTTTCAGGCGAAGGGGAACTAGGGCGGCTAGGGTTTGAGGGGGCATCGTCTCAGAGACGATGATGAATAGGAAGACGAATGGGGGTGTTTGGTTAGGGGGCTGGGTTAGGAATTGAATTTATATAAGGGTGGGGTGGTTTGATCTCGGCCGTTCGATCAAGAGAGATCAATTCAATTAAAGGAACGACGTCGTTTGGCTCAGCTGTGAGACTGGGTCGGTCTCAATTGAGAATGGGTCGGGTCATAAGACGTGTTGGGGACCGTAGGATTAAACGAGATGAACGGCTTAGATCAATTTGCCTAAAACGGCGTCGTTTCAACTTAGCCGGGGCTGAACTGGACCATTTGATTGAGACAAATCAATGGCCCAGATTTGAGATGCAAAAATGGCGTCGTTTGGTTGGATTCTGAGACTGGTCGGTTGGGCCTGGGTTGGGTGTGATACTGGGCCTGACTTCTCTTTTAAAAACTGGACCTGTCCGAATTTCTTCATATTTTTCAACTCTTTTCCTTTTCCTTCCTTAATTTTCCAATTTAAACACACTTCCTAATTAATTTGTAAAATCAAAATAAAACTAACACAAATATTAATTAACACTTACAACAATTAACACACAAATTAAAACCTTAAAATAAAATCACACAACGACAACAAATAGAATAACACGCATATTTTTATGATTTCCTTTTAGAACCAAATAATGGTTTAATTAATTCTTAAAGGCATAATTAAATCCTAGATATGCATGCAACATGTATTTTTATTTTATTTTTCAATTAACTATAACAAGATAAACATTTACGGACAAACACAAATAATTATCCAAAAATGTCACATAAATCCTAAAAATTGCACACCAAGAGAATTTTGTTTTATCTTCGATTTCTTTTGGAGTAGTTTTCGTGAAACAAAAATCACGTGCACACATGGATCATTTTCTTTGTTATGTATATATGGTATAAGGCTGGAATTATTGATGAATGACCTCATTATCATGTTAATGATACTATTAATTTAAAGTAAAAATTCTATAAGGGATGATATGGGATATACGAATTCCAATTGGAGCTTGTCGCTCGTCGTAAAATAGTTATGACTTGTTGTTAATTTATGGTGTCTTGTTATTGATAATTATGTATTGATGGATTTCTTTGGTAATTGTTGTTGGTATATGGTATTGGAGGAGGCTCTTGTTACAGGGGAGATGCTGCCCGAATTTATATAAATGAGCTACAAGTTTAAGTTTCAAACTTAGCCTTTATTCAACACTGATTTTGAATCTCCTTATGCAATGGTAGATTGAGTTGAGTTGTTTGAAGAGTTGCTTGAGAGATATTAAGGACTCACCATGGTTAAGGTATGTTAAGGCACTTCCCTCTTTCGTTTGGCATGATCTAAAGTAAAATGAATACGCTATTTCATAACAGATCTACTCCTAGAAACTAAGGTTGCCCATGTCGTTCTTTCCTTATAAAGTTATTCTAAGCAAGTATGTATGATCCTTGAATCCTATAGAAGCTCATATTGATGGTATGATGTCCATAATGTTAATCGAAGGTGCAATGACCTTAAGTCACTCCAAAAAGCTTTAGAACGTGATTCCATGAGTTTAGCATGCATTATATATAATATCTATTTTACTCTACCGAGCCGCACTATAGTAGGCCGGGTACGACATCTATTGTGTAACCACTGATCAGTTGGATTTACCGAGCTCCACGTGGCCGGGTACGATTCTACCGAGCCTTATGATGGCCGGGTACGTTTTTACCGAGTCCTCTTTGAGGTCGGGTACGATATGATGATGATGATGATTCCTACAGACGCGTATGTTTTTAAAAGTTTATGTATATATGTATTATGCATTTCATGTCAGTAGCCCACAGAGGCACGCAGATGTTACAGGTTGTATCTCCTCTATCTCTCTTTATATTACTGTTCTTGTTTATGCTTTCCTGCCTAACATACTCGGTACTTTATTCATACTGACGTCCCTTTTGCCTGGGGACGCTGCATTTCATGCCCGCAGGTCCCGATTGATAGGTTGACAGTCCTCTTAGTAGGCTATCAACTCAGCGAAGGTGTTGGTGCACTCCACTTGCTCCGGAGTTGCCTATTTGGTCAGTATGCTTTGGATATGTATTGATTGATATGGTGGGGCCCTGTCCCGACCTTTATGATTTTATGTACTCTTAGAGGCTTGTAGACATATGTCAGGTGTATGGATAATTGTATGGCCTTGTCGGCCTATGTTCAGTGTATGAGTTATCACTTTGGTTTTATAAGCACGTATGTCACATGTATAAGTTTCCATGTCATGTCAGGTCGTCCAATATTTAGTATTCCATTATATTTTATTTTTGTTATCTCATGACGACCTTTCTAGGCTATTTACCCATGATATTATGATATGACAGATATGTTATGTTGGTACTCGATTAAGTAAGGTACCGGGTGCCTGTCACGGCCCATCGGTTTGGGTCGTGACATCCCTCTATATTTTGAGACAGGCTTCCAGATAATGGTATGCAAAATTGTCTCAAGCTCTTTGCTCTAGAGGATATTCTCATTCTTTGAATGACTACTCCCAATTCACTAGGGGTTCTAGTTCTTCCTTGGTTATTTTAGCTGTGTATGTGGATGACATTATTCTTACAGGCACTGATCTATCTGAGATTTCATCTTTAAAGGGCCTTCTACATGAACAATTCAGAATTAAGGACTTTAGTTCTCTTAATTATTTTCTGGGAATTGAGGCTCTTTACTGTAATTCTGGAGTTCTTCTTCATCAAAAGAAGTTTATTCATGACTTGTTAGAGTCAGTTGACTCTTCTGCCTCTTCAGTTATTGTTTGTCCTCTTACTATCAATGAGAAACTGACGGCTTCTGTTGGTGATCCTTTGCCCAAGCCTGAAGAATATAGATGCTTAGTGGGCAAGTTAAATTTTTTAACCCACACACAGCCTGATATTAGTTTTGCAATCCGGCACCTTAGCCAGTTCCTGCAAACCCCTCATGTTCCTCATATGCAGGTTGCTTTACATCTCTTGCGCTATTTGAAAGGGACTTCTGAATTTGGGTTATTCTTCAGTCATTCTCCTGACCTTGCATTAAGAGCCTATTGTGACAGTGATTGGGCTTCTTGTGCTGATAGTAGAAGGCCTATCACTGGTTTTTGTGTCTTTCTAGGAGACTATTTGGTGAGTTGGAAATCTAAGAAACAACTTGTGGTCTCTCTTTCCTCTGTTGAAGCTAAATATAGGGCCATGAGTAAAGTTGCAGCTAAAGTTACTTGGCTCTCCAGATTATTGTTTGATTTTGGTCTTCCTTCTTCTTTTCCTGTTTCTTTATACTGTGATAACCAGACAGCTTTGCATATTGCTCGCAATCCAGTCTTTCATGAACGGACCAAACATATAGAGTTGAACTGTCATTTTGTCATAAGTAAAATTGGTGATGGGCTGATTAGCTTGGCCCATGTCTCCAGTGATGCTCAAGTAGTTGACATTCTTACAAAAGGCTTCCTGGGCCTGCTCATCATTTTTATCTTTGCAAGTTGGGGATTTTATCACCCTCCAACTTGAGGGAAGCGGTTAGAATATTAAAAGACAAAGGTTAATGATTATATTGGGCATATTATTGTAATCAGAATTAGCAGTGGCCCATTCTATGTTGTGTTAGTTGTAATTGGGCCACCGGGTCAAGGGTCAAGGCCCACCATTTATGTTTATTACTTTCATTCTTCTATGTACAGACAATTAATTCATTTTGGACAATAACGAGAAAATATCAAAAATGCAACATTCCATTCTCCAATCTTCATTTCTTCTCTAGATTCTCAACATCTAACAGTTTCACGCACGCTCAAGCATACATGCAATAGATATCTTCAGAGTGTTTTTATTATATAGTGCTGCTTACAAATTAAGAGAATAATATACAAACAACAGTGCGTCGAAGTAACTATCTATTGAAGTAATGTCAATTCTCAATATCAAAGTCTCAGGACCCAATACCCTACCACAAGGAAAAAATAGAAGAAGAGAGCGAATGTAGAGACAACCTCAGACTCTTGATATCCTAGACATTTTTTTGCAATGGAGAGACAAACTCGGATTCTTGATATTCTATACATCTTTTTGCAATTACATTGTAAATAAAACATTTAATCCTTCAGGGGCACAAGCATATGCCAATACCATCGCTTTAGAACCTAGTTAATTAGGTCAAAACCTTGTAGGATAGAACCTTGATTGGCGAAGCCATTAATGTCCATTAGCGGGCAAGAGAAAGAGCCAAATTTGGCGTATAGGGAGCATAACTTTCTCCGAGGGTCACATCATGTACAAGTAACAGTGTTTTCGCTCAATCTGTGTTGCTTCACCCGATGGTGTAAACCTTCACTACCTTGGAAGTATCACAGACGACTAGGTTCTCTGAATTAGTAGGAGTTGTGCATAGCCAATTCACCTGATTAGTTAAAGAGCCAATCATGAGATAAATATACAAAACAATCGAAGCATAAAGTGGGAGAGATAGAAATCATAAAAAGCAATGAAGTGAAACTCACTTTTCTGCTCAAACTTAAGCTAGAGCAAAGGAAATCGGAGCCTGTGCTGGTTTCACCAGTGATGAAAAACTTGGACCAATCCCATACTTTTACTTGTTTGTCATTGCCACCTGATATTATGAACTTCCCCTTGTCTCCAAATGTTGAAAAAGTCCTAATAAAATTTCGACAGAGTTAGTGCTGGCAGGCGCAGTAGATTTGAGCATGCTATGCTATAAAGAAAACTTACACACAGGATACAGCAGCAGTGTGTCCTCCCAAAGAGTGATCAAGGTGCAGGTCTCCATTTTGATTTCCATTTTCAGGATCAGCAGAAGAACTGCCAACTTTAGGGGCTGATTTAGAACCTTTCTTGGGTTTAGCTGAACTCTTGGACTTGACAGCATTGGGTTCTGACTCAACCTTTATTACAGAAACAACTCCATCACCCCTAGCCACAGCACAAATCTTCTCAAATTTATCCACCACATCAGCTTCAGGAACAGCCAGAGCATGAACGAAGGCAGGGTTCAAACATTGTCCCATATTACCTTTGTTTCCCGTGTCAAGTGTGCCTACAGGAAACAAAGAAAACGTTAACAGCCGATTTAATCAATCTGGATATATCAAGATGGCCATTTCTAGTACATTAGCTTGGCTAAGAGTACTGGATCCAGGTATGAGTCTGTCTGAAACTACATTCAAAGGTTTTGTATGCATTATGAAGGATCCAAAAGGAAATGCCCACATCAGTCCTAGATGGGTGAACAGAGGTAAAATGATGAGCGGGGGTTTGATTTTTCTGTTAAAATGGAGACAAGAGAACCAAAATACATGTCGCAGGCAAGAAGCAGTAATCATTTAGGTCTAACGTGAACTTGACTGCGCAGCAGGTTTTATTGAGCATTAAAGTAGTTGGACTGCACTAGAATAGTCATGAATCGCTTCTAGCCAATCTTGCTTAGGCGGATAACCTCGAATGTTGAAAAACCACTCTTACAAAAATTATGATAGACCTAAGTTAAGGGCTCTAGAATAATATTTAACACGGGAGGAAGATAATTTTTTTTTAATCAGTGAAAATGGGAGGAAGATAATCGACTATCTACTTCCAATTCCCCTTTCACACCACAAAACTGAACTAGCAGTGATGCTTTCCGAGCAATGGAGGATACATTTAGATATAATCCCAAATGTGGTCCATTTCTGTTCTCCATTGATACAAGACAGGTTATCTGATTTATTATTAACTCATTGAGTATTTCCGCTACCACATAACCAACACCATGGAAATGGAAAACAGAAACCAAAGTTACACAGTATATGCACTTGACTCATACTCCCGAAATTTATCTCTCTGAGAATCCATGTTTACAGTTTACTTATAACATTATTACTTTTATCTTATTTTGACCTACAAGGAAAATATTAGTACTCTCTCACACATATTAAACCATTACATTATCCCTTTTCAACTACTATATGAAATACTCAGATATGCAGTTCTGGTGTAGTAAGACATGCATTCAACTTGAGAGTATATATTACCATAGTAACTAGTACTAGAAACTGCAAATATACAAAAGAGTGCATAGTTACATAGTAGAAGGCTTAACCTACCAAAGTCCCAAATCGTCTGTGGTCGTCCCTTGGAGAAGTCCCATAGCACAAGTTTTGAATCAAGACCTCCAGTGATGACTTAAAAATGACAAAAAATACAAGATATTGTCGTCATCAGCTTATAAGAAACAATACGGGAACCCTATTCAATATCCAAACATCATAGGAAATTGAACAGAAAGCAGCAGGCTGTCACAACTTGCACATTTTATCAAAACCCTATGTACTACAACTTGCACATTTTTCGAAACCTTACATTGTTCCATTCATGTTCATTTATGTACGCCATTCACTTCAGTGTGTATGTGGGTCATAGGTATTTCTAGAGGGGGATGGTCAAAGTCGGGGGGGGGGGGGGATATAGTACTTCTGAAAATTTTGGTTCCAAACGTACCTTCCCAAGGCCTCCAAGGAATGAATTGAGCACTGCTACATATCTGATAAGATAGTTAAGGTCACAAATGATGATAGGTTCAGAATAAGAAAATGGTTCCCTATGTGAAGTTGGGGAAGAAAATTGGAAAAAGAAACATCACAGCAAAAATACAAGTAGGACTACTTCACATGCCAACAACATGATACAAGAAAGGAATAACAAATAAGTAGAATGTAGAACAATAAAATTTAACTAAAAAAGAATGACATGAAAAGATCACCATGTTTCTGGGAGAAACTTGTCACAGTTATATGAAAAAGGATACACTTGTGTGGCCAGCTCTCAATGTTTTGTACATTCGATTTTGGCGGATGTCAATGATCTGCAACACAAGTAACACTCAGATGTCCAACATACATACAGAAACAGCGAAACAGTTTTATCTCTTAAAAGTTTCACAATTCATCTAGAACATTCCAGACATTGTAGTAAGACCAACAAATAAACCAATATAGCAGAAATGTTGCAAGACAAATAGACGAATATGTGTGCATGGCCATTTATGTATCTATGTATTTATGGACCTCACTTTGTAAATATGAGAGGGGAAAAGAGGGAGAGAAATCGATATGAACATACATAAATCCTTCAAGCAATAGGATACAAGACAACGGAGACTTAAAAACATGGAGAAGACAAATCTTCTCCATTTCTATCGTCTGAACATTGTAATGATAAAGGTAGGTCTGCTTTCCACAGATAGCGCACAATTAATCAACACTCATAGTCCAGATTGGTAGTAGCAACGAGGTAAGTTGTCAGAGAGGAATATGTTGGAGCAGATGAGGACTATGAGGTGCGAAGGATGAAGTATTAAGAGGGTCTTCCCAACATCCAACAATTTTTTGCTTATATTGAATTTGATTTTTAGGTGAAAGGGAGGCAGCATTTTGTTGTCAACGAGAAGATGCCATAAGGATAAATTAAGCAATTGGACAAGTATGGTATTATGTTTGGAGAAAATAATGATGAACCCTCACCCCTGGTCAAAAAGCCTCATCATTGATGTGCATAATCCTCAGTAATTTGCAAAAAAAAATATTTCAGTAACACCATAATAGACCAGAATTACTTACTTTCCTAAAACTTAATAAAGAAAGAGGACTCCAAATCGTGATGCACAACTTATATCAGATCAAGACATAAGAATTTTTTTGTTTTTGGAGATGGACAAGACATAAGAATATTATTAGATAAAAAAATTTGAATCAAGACCCCAAAGACCGAAAATACAAAATTTTACAGCTAACAGAAGATACCATAATTCTCAATTTTCTTTATCAGGGCTAACAGCATACACCAGAATCTTGTTACACCATGAACTCAATGATATTAAACCATACTCGACCAACACTTTAACTACCTATCAGTGCACAGAATTGAATTAGCCCAAACCCACAAAGGAATAAAGCCAAAAGGCTAGATTTCACTTCCCAAGATTGAATTTTTTTTTTTTGGCACCCAAGGGTGTGGCCTAGTGGTCAATGAAGCCGGCGAGAACCATGAGGTCTCGGGTTCAAATCCCAGCGGAGGCACACTAGGTGATTTCTTCCCATCTATCCAAGCCTTGGTGGATAGAGTTACCTGGTACCTGTTGCTGGTGGGAGGTGGCAGGTATCTCGTGGAATTAGTCGAGTTGCGCCCAAGCTGGCCCGGACACCATAGTTATCAAAAAAAAAAAGATTGAATTTTTAGTTTATATTTTGGTAGCCAGACACAGAATCCGGGGACTTTGTGAAAGCGGGCATATTTTCCCATAAAAGCATAGATGACTTGCTAAACCTGAAAACCCTAATGACGCTTCCTCTTAGAACAAACAGCTATTTCCTGTTGGGAGGCCACACCTATGGCATAGGCTTCCACAACCTGTAACTTCTTTTAGACAAATTTATAGCTGCTGCATTTTAATATAACAAAAATTCCATGAAGAAACAAATATGATCTCGACCTGTTTGTTGCATCCACCACTCCTGAATCACTACCATGCACTGTAAACTAAGTGGATTCATGGCATTACATTATAGAATACAATACACACATTTAGCTGTCCTACCTTGACATCACCACTATCATCTGCTGCAGCAAGGAACGATGACTTTGAGTTGCAAGCAATCTACAGAACAGAAACATTAAGCACTCAGAACTATAATTGGTATTGTTTGAAAATATAGTACAACTAATTGAGGCACCTGAGATACGACCTTATTAGACAATGTGAAAAGGAAGATGGGTAAGTATCAAATAAAAGAATGGACAAAACCTAATACTTATCCAAATGAACAAATACAGCATAGTTCGTAAATTTCTACTTCTAAGCCTGTGCAAGGTGGATCTGTTGGACATGAAATTTAGGCCATAGAACTAAAACAGAATTGGGTGCAAATTGGCAAAAAATCAACAAGGGACGTTTCTCAAACAAAGCCCTGTATTTTACAAAATCTCTGTTAATGTGGACATGTGGGTACAGTGTATTGTAGAGGGTACCCACCTATTAGTGTTGGGGTGGTTGAACCATAATCATTTTACAAAATAAGATAGAGAGATAACTGATGTAACACTTTCCCTTGGTTTCTGCACCTACTCCTGAAATTATGTCCAGAAGCACCATTATTCGGGTTTGAAAAGCAAAGTGATCGATAAAATTTACCATGTTGAACTGGCAGCCATTGACGCAGGAAGACTCCCAAATTGCTTTTAGCTAAACTCCATGAGCTAATGCTCATAAGAGACCAACATCAGGTTAAGAGATAAGAGTAGAAAATAACTGACACATATAGCTGAAGTGTTAGGAATCAAATTCCCAAAATACTGGCAAGTGCTTGAAAGAAGGGGAGCCTAGGCGTAACTAGTAAAGTTGTCGCCATGTGACCAAGAGGTCCGGGGTTCGAGCCGTGGAAACAGTCGCTTGCAGAAATGCAGGGTAAGACTAAGTACAATAGACCCCTGTAATCCGGCCCTTTCCCGGACCCCGTGCATAGCGGGAGCTTAGTGCATCGGGTTGCCTTTACTACAAGTGCTTGAATAAGAGGCTAGAGGTTAATAAAGAAGGTGCTGAAGATAGCAAGACATTGTATTACCAATTGAACTCATGATAGGGCATATTCCTAATAACATGACTAGTGGATAATTACAAGAGGAGCACAAGGCCAGATTTTGGAAACAGGAGAATAATGTAAAATGTATAGTGCAAAAATCCATTCTCAAACGGTAGGTAACATCCAATGATATTGACAGTGAGACAAGCGAGAAAATATAAGGTTAAAAGAAAAGAAAATGAACAGCAATCAGACCTGATTTATCTCGTCCTTGTTGTAATTGTAACTGTGCAACAGTTTCGATGCAGTAACCTACAAATAAAATTGAAGTGGATAAATAACAAAATATTTGTGTCCTAGCATCCAAAAGTGATAAAAGAGAATAAGTGGAAAGAAGCCAAATCTAACCAAGTTACAGCATAAAATTCAGAAGGAAAAGCGTTTTGATCAGACAGATACTAGTAAGGGTCTAAAGTAGCCATTTACGAGTGCCAGAATCACACAAGAACTGGTAAATTATAAAAGCCCGTTAAGGAAATAAGTCATGGGAAAGCAGTTGTGGAACAATGATAACATTACCATATTCACATCAAAGCAGTTGACTTCATTTCCCGAGGAGACATAAACAACATCTTCATTTCCTGCACCATGGATCACATGTTTGAGATTAAAATTGAAGGCTCTCAAGAATTTCAAGTTATGCTATTAATGCCAGCCGAAGGTTATCATCCCTCCAACTAATGTATTTCAGTGCGGAAACAGAGATGTCAAAATCAATAATTTTTTATTGCCAATAACTGTTTTAAAAATAGCACACTCCATTATTTTGTCAAAATGCAGCCGCATATTCTTTTAGCTGGAATGTTCAGTGTTAGTGTCAGAGTGGTAAGAGTCGGAATATTGGAAGTTCTTGAGTTAAACACATTTTATTTAATCACACAATACCAATTAAATAAGAAGATTAGTGAAACAAAGTAAAATATCACAAACCTGGCTTGAAACATAATGATGAGACTGGGTTACCATTTCCAACATCCATTGTAAAGATTCTATCTTTGCACCTCAAATCGAACCAGCACACACACCCATCCTATTATTTATCAGCAAGAAAATGATCAAATAAGCAAATGAACAAAAAGCAATAGTCGAACTCAATGCACTTTCAATAGAATTTCAAGACTTTCAATCACAAAAGTCAAAATTGAGCAGCTAAAACAACCCCAAATGGGCTATACTTCATCTGGGTGTCTCATAATTAATGTGATTAAGCTAGTTGAAGAGCAAAGTGATATAGAATATGGAAAAGGGTGCACCTCGGCTGCGGTGGCAATAACACCAGGGCGGTTTTGGGAGGCGATACAGCAAGTGGTGCTGGCTTTGTGACCCTTTAGCTTTCTTGGTTCCTCCATTGTACTCCAGCTCCTTTGAGTTTGTATCTCCGGTAATAAAAAAAACCCTTCTTATACCCTAATGGGTGGGGGCTATCGGACGATGTCATGTTGTTAATTGGTCAGGAGAAAATATTTATTGCACTAAATAATATGTTAGGCATGTTTGACCAAAAAGTGTTAAGCTTTTTGTTAAACTAATTAAATAAGATGGTGATGGATAAATACTAGTTAAATATAATAAATTCTAGAGACTAATACACATCAATAACTTAAACTTGTATTCAAGGTTATTTAATACCAAGGGGATGTTTAATGGTTTTGTTATGAATGTATGAGGAGTAATGACAAGCAATAAATATAATAGATGACAATAAATGTAAATAGAGAGAATAATTCACCCAAATATTTAATGAGGTGGATGATTCTCCCTCTGACAATGATGTAAGACAAATAAATGTGGGAATATAGAAAGTTTTCTTGGATCTGATGTGAGAAAGCTTGGGACCAACAACAAATCGAATCTTTTGTAAAGACAATGTTTGTAGTTACTTGAGAGTCAATTTTTTCATCTTATCATATAGAATATTACATGCCTCTTTCTTCTCTGTCTATTACTACTTATATGGGACATATACCTTACCTAACTGAAAGTACAAGTGCAGAGAATATTCTGTAGAATATTCCTTTAAAATATCTTATTACTATACTTGTCGTTTGGGCTGATCTAAGTGCTCGACCTCGACCCTAGCCGCTCAGCTCGCCAATACGTTACTTCTTAAACATGACCTCGGCCTAAGAAGCTCTTAGTTATCCTCTCTTAGACAAGATTCCTCTGATCAGATTTTGACCCATACAGTTAGTCCCTCCGCCCGTCGGGGTTGTCTTTGGACGAACTCGATGGGCGGACTTCACCAGTTGCAATTTGACAAATTTGAGCATGTTGGCCGAAGAGTGACCCTTTTATGGCGAGGTGATGACATGACGTTTCAAGAGCCACAACTGATTGACGCATGTTCCCAATACGTTACATCGTTTCCCGCGCCTCTTCCGTTTCGAAATCAATGTGGTGGCGTTTGACTTTCTCGATCAGGGTACCAGTATTCTTATAAATAGGGATGAGAATTCCTCATTTGAACTGCTGCATTCTTAAGCATCTGAAACCCCTAGCTTCCCCTTCTTCTTTAAATTTCTTGCATCTTTATCTCTCCCTTCTTTTAGCATTTTCCGCCATTATTTTCCCGTTCACCTTTGCACTTTCTTCTCATATACGTAATCAGAAAAATGGCTAGTGCATCTTCTAACCTTGAGGGAGCCACTGATCCTGTCGCGTTGGCTGTGGACATGCCTTCTCATGAAGAAGGAGTAGCCATTGTAGAAGATTAGAATTTTCCCACTGTGGATGAGATAATTCCATGTTCGGGGAGGATCAGGTCGGACTTCAAGAACCGGCCTGATGATGATCCTAAGCCCGTCGTTTCTGAGATGGATGCGGTGTCGCTCATTGCATTTGGGCTAAATGGCGAATCCCAGACCATGTAGAACTTGTTCCTACTGGGAATGACGTAGCGCAGATACATCGCCCAGGGTAATGCGCATTCTATTCGTACCCGTTTGTCGTCGGCTATACACTTCTTCTTCCTTCCTTGATGGAGGACTTACGCCGCTTTTATGGTGTATGCCTTGCCCAGCTCTCCCCATACATATACAAGCTTTTCCTTATGCTTATAAAGTACGCGGAGCTGGCCAACCGTGGGATTTCTCTCTGTCATCTGTTTCACCTCTTCGCCCCAAGTTTCACAAGGGTATGATGATACACCTTCTCTACCCTGGGACCAAGGGACTGGTGGTGAAGATGGATGATAAAACTAATCGCCGCTTTTGGGCCAATTTCTTCTACGAGAAGACGGAGCACATGGTGTCGAACCCCAACGGGTTCCCCGAGGAGTGGAACTTTGCTCATAAGTGTTTCTCCCAAATGGCTGTTTGTTGTTTCTTTTTGGTGATCTGATCGTCCTCCCTCTTCTTTTCTCTCTTTTTTTGTAGCCGAGAAGGATCCTCCTTCGCTAGTCACTGACATTCGCGACTAGGTGAGCCAAATTTTGTCTCATACAGTGGGGATTCACGAGTGGTCGTAGTTTAATGAGAGGTTTGGGCGTAGACCTTCGGCCAATGAGTCATTGTGCTTCGATCTTAGTAATTTTGACCTTTGTACTGTCCTTTCTTTTATTCCGATTTCTACTTAAGTCTTTCTTTGTTGGTAGGTCGGAGGGCTTCGAGGAGGGCGAGGGATCCTGCTCCTGATTTTTGTCAATCAAGTACTTCGACCGGGCCTATACTTGTTGTGGCTACAACCGAGCCTGCTCATACTAATGTTACCTCTCGAACCCCGGCCTTACGTGGGCCTAGCCACCAAACTGTTGCCCCACTAGTGGAGATTCTAGTTTCTTCAGTGTTTCATTTAGTGGATGAGTCATCGTAGGGCGAAGATGAAGAAGCTCCGCTGAAAAGGCGAAGGATAGAGGTTGACGGCAGAGTGATCGAGGATGAGGAACCTGCGGGGGTGAACCGGAGTTGACCACAGTTGAACCGGGGGGCAGTACGGCTTTGGACGCAGAGACCATGCCTCCTTTGGTCGTGGAGATCGCCTCTGTGGAAGGAGAGGAACTACCAGAGGCGGTTGCGGTCATTCCAAGGGTTGATCTGTCAACGTCAGAGGAGAGGCGAAAAGAGTGGTCGTACATGATTACGAATTCAGCTCCGATATCGATCCCGAGGAAGTGAGAATATTCAACGAAGGGTTTACCCGGGTGGAGGTGAGAACGGATGGGTCTTCTCGCTCGATCGTAATCCCTTTAGACTGCGATTTGTTGGAGGATACGGTGAGAGTGGTCCTTTCCTTTGCCCCTCTTTGCTCCGCTGTCGAGAACAGGACTCTTCAGGCACTCAAGGATTCCGACTTGTCACTGGGCATATTTGGGATGGATCTGAGGGTGAGTTTCCTTCCTCATTATTTCTGCATTTCGCGTCCTTTTCCTCTTTCTATCTTTACTAATTTTTGGATTTTCCTTTTTCCTCTCTCTTTTTTTAGACTTTCATTTTTGAGATCGAGAGCTCTCGTCGGGAGGAAAAGCAAAAGGTTGTTTTACAGAAAATGGTTTCGAAGTACCTCTGATATCGTGACAAGTACCGTGAGATGCATGCACGGTTCAGAGCAGGCGACAACCTTCAATCCCTTAGAGTTGAATTGGACCAGAAGGACGAGGAGCTTGTGCAAACTATTAGCAGATGCAGTGAGCTTGAGGGGTTGCTTAGGGCTAAGGACGATGAGCTCGAGGTGAGCCAGGGGGTCATGGCCGAGTACGTCAACCTTCAAGCGCAGGTGGCGACCCTGTGAGCCGAGCTTAAGCAAAGCTCAATTAGAGTTGCCGGCCTGAGTGGTGAGTTGACTGAGAAAGTGGCAGAGTTGGAGGGGACCGAGGAGGCCTGGGTAGCGGCTTTGGAAAAGGTGGAAGCATTAGAGGACTCTATCTGCTTCCTTAGGTCTGAATATGCAACTGATCCGGAAACGGCCGTGCTAAGGGAGCGCGGCTTGATGAGCAAATTGGTGATCTTGAGAGGGATGTCTCGAGCCTAAGTGATCAAGTTGTCGCTCTTGAGGCCGAGAAGGCACGGTTGTTGGCTCGACCTTCCTCCTCTCATGTTTCTGCTTTCTCCAAAGTTCCTCGTCATTTATACGAGATGTGGATCCATGATGAGGCTCAGGTGGACATATATAGAAACTTGATGACGACGGGGAAGGTTCCTGAGGCCGATTTCGAAGATGCCCGTGTTAAAGCACATGACGCAGGCTTGCCTATGGTTATGACCCCGCTACACCGGGGACCGGTGATAATGAAGAGGACTTGGACGGGCTTGCATCTGATGCTTGGTATGACAATGTGTATCCTGATGGCAGGGGTGATAGTGGAGATGGTGCTGCTGGACCAGGCGGTGAAGGTGGCGATAGCACAAGTGGAGGTGATGAAGATGTCGCTGCTGGACTGGGCGGTGACGGAGGTGATGGTGAAGGTAGAGATGATGTGGTGTGATGCTTTTGTACTTAGTTTTTTTTCTTATTTTATTTCTTTCTCTCTTTCGATACGCCCAAAGGACTTCGGGCAATATCTCTCTCCATTTTCCCTTATCGTCGTTCAACCTTTTTTTTTAGATTCTGAATGATGGCCTTGTTTGTCGATTCGGCCTGTCCGTTCCCACTAGGATGATATGGCGTTGACAAGATCCTTTTTATCTTGTGATCTTCGAGGAACTTTGTTATTTTGTTGTCGCTGAATTGTTTTTCATTGTCGTATACGATTTTGGCATGTGATCCCAAATGAAGTCTATGACTTCTTTTTCTCTGACTTTTTCGAAAGCCTATGCTTCAACTCACTTAGAGAAATAGTCAGTCATAAATAAAATGAATTTAGCTTTACCTGGGGCCGATGGCAGAGGGCCGACGATATCCATCCCCCATTTCATGAACGACCATGGGGATAAGACACAATGAAGTTGCTCCCCAGGCTGGTGGATCATCGGTGCATCTCTTTGGCATTTGTCGCATTTTCGAACGAACTCCTTAGTATCTTTTTCCATATTGACCCAATAGTACCTTGCTCTAGTAACTTTGTGAACTAGTGACTCGGCACCGGAATGGTTCCCACAAGTACCCTCGTGAATTTCTCGTAGGACGTAGTCGGTGTATCCTGGACCCAAACTTATTGCCAACGGCCCATCGAACATACTTCTGTATAATATTTCATATTCAGCCAGTGTGAATCATGCAGCTTTCGTTCGCAGAGTCCTCGATTCCTTAGGATCTGACGGAAGCTTCCCGTTCTTTAGATAATCGATATATTTGTTCCTCCAATCCCAAGTTACGCTCTTAGAGTTTATTTCGGCGTGGCCTTCTTCGACTATCGACTTTGAAAGTTGTACGACAGTCCTTGAGCTAATTTCGTTGTCTTCGACTGATGACCCAAAATTTGCAAGGGCATCGGCCTCACTGTTCTGCTCTAGAGGTACATGATATAGGGTCCATTCTTTAAACCGGTGTAGGGTTACCTGCAGTTTGTCCAAGTACCTCTGCATTCGATATTCTCGAACCTCGAAGTCTTGTTGACTTGGTTAACCACAAGTAGAGAATCATACTTGGCCTCGATGACCTCTGCTCCCAAACTTTTAGCCAGCTCAAGACCTGCAATCATGGCTTATACTCCGGCTCATTGTTAGTCAACTTAGGGGTTTTGATAGATTGTCTAATCGTATTGCCTATGTGTGGCTTCAAAATGATGCCTAGACCGGACCCTTCACATTTGAAACACCATATGTGAAAAGGGTCCAAACCCCAAAGATGTACCCGTTTTTATTAAAAGTTCCTTTTTAACCTCGGGTATGAGGGTTGGCGTGAAGTCGGTCATGAAGTCTGCTAAGATTTGAGACTTGATGGCCGTTCGGGGTTGATACTCGATATCATACCCACTGATTTCGACGACCCATTTGGCCAATCAGCCCAAAAGTTCGGGCTTGTGCAGAACATTAAGGAGAGGGTAGGTGGTCACCACACAAATAGGGTGGCACTGAAAATATGGTTTTAATTTCCTAGAGGTGCTTATTAGAGCGAGCACTATTTTTTCTAAGTATGGGTACCGGGTCTCGGCTTCACCTAGAGTTCGACTAACATAGTAAACAGGAAATTGCGTACCTTTATCTTCTCGAACTAGGACACCACTTACCGCGACCTTTGAGACTGCTAAATATAAGTAGAGTTGCTCGTCCACCTTCGGAGTATGAAGCAATTGTGGGCTCGAAAGATACCGCTTTAACACTTCCAACTCCTGTTGGCATTTCGGGGTCCAACCAAAACTATTCTTCTTTTTGAGCAGTGAGAATAACTTGTGACTTCGATATGAAGACCTTGAGATGAACCGGCCTAAGGCGGCTATCCGCCCTGTTAATCTTTGCACGGCCTTAACATTGTCCACAACTGTATTCGATCGCCTTTATTTTATTGCGGGTTGATCTCGATTCCCCAATTTGACACCATAAGCTGAGGAACTTGCCCGAACCGACCCCGAATGCACATTTCTGAGGATTGAGCTTCATGTTTTATTTTCTCAATATGTTGAAAGTTTCCTTCAAATGTGTCAAATAGTCCTCTGCGCGCAGGGACTTAACTAGCATATTGTCAATATATACCTCCATTGATTTACCTATTTGTTCTTCAAACATTCGATTCACTAGGTGTTGGTAAGTAGCACCGGCATTTTTTAGCCCAAACAACATTACATTATAATAGTAGGTGTCATACTTAGTGACGAAAGAAGTCTTTTCTGATCCTCCGGGTTCATTTGAATTTGATTGTTCCTAGAATAGGCGTCGAGAAAACTAAGGATCTCATGGACGGCCATGGCGTCGATCATGCGATCGATATTCGAAAGAGGAAAAGAGTCTTTAGGACATGCTTTGTTTAAATCTTTATAATCTCCACAAATTCTAAGTTTGGTCCCCTTCTTGGGGACTACAACTACGTTTGCTAACCATTCGGGATATTTTACTTCCCGAATTGATCCTATTTTGAGAAGACTAGTTACCTCGTCCTTGATGAATGCATGTTTTACCTCGGACTGGGGCCTTCTCTTTTGTTTTACCGGTCTGAACTTTAGGTCTAGGCTCAATCGATGTGTTGTGATCTCCGGTGGGATCCCTGTCATATCTGGATGGGACCAAGCAAAACAATCCATGTTATTTAAAAGGAATTGAACAAGTTTTTTCATAAGCTCGGGAGTTAACTCCGTGCCCAAGTATACCTTTTGATCGGGAAGGTGTTCGATTAGTATAAGTTGTTCCAGCTCCTCGACCGTTGACTTCGTTGCATCAGAATCATCGGGGGTTATGAAGGTTCGAGGTATTATATAATCTTTATCCTCGAATATTTTCTGCTCCTCCGATGGGGCCGAGGCCAGTGCATGTGGTTGCTATTTGACTTCTTGTTCTCCCTTTGCCTCCAATCCCTTTGTTGATGAAAGCGCCGATATTGGTACTACTTCGTCGATTGCAAACATCTCTTTGGTGGCCGGTTGTTTGCCGTACACCATTTTGATTCCTTCCGATGTTGGGAATTTTAATACTTGATGGAGCGTCGAAGGCACTGCCCTCATGTTATGAATCCAAGGCCTTCCCAGTAGTGCGTTGCATCTCATATCTCCTTCGATTACATGGAACTTTATTTCCAGGATAGTTTCGGCCACGTTTACTGGCAACATGCTTTCCCCTTTGGTGGTTTCACTTGCTATGTTGAAACTATTGAGCACTCGAGCTGCGGGCATGATTTGATCCTGGAGGCCGAGTTGCTCTATGACCCTTGATTGAATAATGTTTGCCAAGCTACCTGGATCAACCAACACATGTTTAACTTGAATTTTATTTATAGGGATAAATATTACCAGTGCGTCGTTATGAGGCTGTTCGATCCCTTCTACATTCTCATCGTTGAAAGATAAGGTATCCTCTGGTAAGTAGTCCCGGGTACGCTTCTCCCTTGTGATTTTCACTTTGGTGCGTTTGAATATCGAGCCTTGAGGAATATCGACCCCACCAACGATCATATGAATCACGTGCTACGGTTCTTCCTGTTCGTTTTTCATGTTTGCATCCCTATCTTTGAAGTGATTTTTAGCTCGGTCACTCAAGAACTCTCGAAGGTGACCTTCATTTAATAAACGAGCCACCTCCTCCCTTAATTGCCTACAGTCTTCGGTTCTATGATCATGGGTTACATGGTATTTGCAAATTTGATTAGGGTTCCTTTGAGCTGGATCGGTCTGTAGGGGTCTGGGCCACCTAGTATCCTTGATTCGTCCAATGGCTGATACAATACCCGATGCATCTATGCTGAAGTTGTATTCTGATAACCGTGGCGCTTTTTTAGGCTCGACATGTTTATCGAAGCCACTCTTACTCACGAGCCCTCGGGATTTTTGACCTCGATCATTTCGAATGGGGCTACGTCTCGGTCCACTGTTTCTACGATTTGCGTTGCATGGTTGGTACCGATTTTGTTTGATCGAGGCTCTCTATCAATGTCTCTTTGAATCCTGCCTTCGGATCTATTTGGATAAACGGAAACGAAAGGGGCTCCTAATTGATCATCCTCGACTCTGATCTTTGACTGGTATCGATTATGCACATCGGCCCAGGTCACATCTGGATATTCTATCAAATTTTGTTTAAGTTGTCGTGATGCTACCGAACTTCGCTCGTTCAAACCATGAGTGAAGACTTTGATAGCTCAATCATCGGTTTCCGAGTGTAGGTCCATGCGTTCCATCTGGAACCGAGATATGAATTCCCTTAGCATTTCGTTGTCCTTTTGTCTAACTTTGAAGAGGTCTGACATCCTAGTCGCGACCTTTATCGCTCCGGCGTGTGCCTTTACGAACGAATTAACAAGCATGGCGAAGGAATCGATGGAATTGGGCGGCAAACTATGGTACCATATCATTGCCCCCATCGATAAAGTTTCTTCAAACTTTTTCAACAGAACATATTCAATTTCATCATCTTCTAAGTCATTTCCTTTTATTGAGCATGTATAAGAAGTGACATGCTTATTAGGATCAGTGGTTCAGAGCCGCACTTGGTGGGAAGGGCTTCTGTACAAACTTCTTCGAATCTAAACCGTTTAGAATCGAGGGTGCCCTCAGTATTTGATCAACCCGTGGGTTGTATGTTTCTACTTTTTTATCATTAGCCTAAATTTTCTTTTCTCCTGATTCAATCCGTTTAGTGAGCTCCTCGAGTATCTTCATGATGGCAGTGTCAGTTCCCGATCCATTATCGTTCAATTTCTCTTGTACAGGTTCGACCCTACGAACAACTTCCTGTGATGTATCGAGTTCGATTCTACTTGGTGCTCGATTTTGATTTTGGAGTTTCGCTATCGCAGCTTGTTAAGTTTGTAACATTTCAAATATCATTTGAAGGTTAATCCCGCCTTCTTCACCACTCTATGCGTTCTGATCGGCTGCCCGGGCGTCTCTACGGACGTTATTTTCAGGGTCGGCGCCTAAATTCCCATGAATGGCAACACGAGAACTGACATCGACTGGATCTACGGCCTGTGGTCCATCGGGATTGATTGGAGGTACTCCGTTTCCCGGGGCGAATATGTGCTCGTTTTTGCCATGAAGACCAAGGTCGGTGTTTGTGTGAGTGGGCACTACTTGAGAGTTCGACATGTTGATTCCTAAAATCAAAGACACTTACGAGAACAAACGTAAAAGCAGTGTGTGTTATGAGGATTAGTACTAGGCAATCGCTATTATCCTTAGCTCCACGGTGGGTGCCAAACTGTTTACCTTAAGAATTGGATAACGATTAAACTTATAATGTGGTTTTAAGAATACGTAACTTCACCTAATACCAATTGATAAACGTAAAGATACGTGATGAAAATTGATAATAATATAAAGCAAACCAGCGTTTGGACAAGCCCACGAGCTTGAATACCCTCGAGCTAGTCGTGCTAGAATGGTTAAAATGCAACAAGCTGATGAATAAGAGGACGTAAATTAAAGAGAGAATATTGTATTGTTTTGATCTGCGTGAATGTAAGGTCTCTACAAGATGGTTAGGACCCTATTTATATAGTAGAGGAATCCTATTTAAGGTAGTAAATCCCATGATTAACTAGATAACCGCCCTTGATTTGATCTGTTCCGAGATTTACGCCATGATCTCCGGCCAGTCATGGATATCTCGCCTTTCCGTTATTGCGCTTTGCTCGAAGTCTGTCATATTTGGTCTCGGTCGCTGTTGGCCTCGATCTCGACAGGCACCTCGATGCCTCGTCTTCATGCTCTGGTCTGATTCACTACGAGGCTACCCTGCGATGCAGTTCCCTTGTCTCGATCAAATAGCATAATCGGGTAGGCCCGGTTTTAACCGTATACCCTTTAGAGCGGAAATTAGGAACTAGGAATATTACATTTTTAACAATAAGTCTCCTCTTTTAACAACTTACTTCAAAGTTTATTCCAAGATCATGGCTATCCATATATTTGACATGTCTTCCTCAAACTATAGTCCACGAATCAGAAACGATACCAAAAATACAAAAAGACGTAATCCACGTATATTTTTAATAGTAAACAATGGTAAAGAGGTAACAATCAGACTTTTTAATTTTATTTGGAATTCGCAATGTCACAACTCACAGTTGTAACATAAGCCAATGGAATTGGTATTCTGAATGAACAAAATAAGGAAGAAAGTGGAGTTAAACAGACCCTTCACTCTGCAGTAACTCTGTTTATTTCAATAGCATTTTTGTGCCATTCTTGACAAATATTCACATTCAGATGAAACAAAATTTGTACTTCTATCGAATATCTCAATTGAAAATTTACAAAACCCACAACCAAAGAACCCTTTTTTTTTGCCTCTGGAGAAAAGGAGTTTGCCCTGCTCCTAGATTACTATACATACTGCAACTCTCAACAATGTGAGTCAAGAAGCAGAAAAAATGGAACTTTAAAAGGCTAACTAACTTTTCTTATACATTTTATAGTGGGAAAAAAGTGAGAAAGATTTGAACTTTAGGCTTTTACTGTGGAAGCAACAGTATGAGCCCACCTTTTGAGACTCTGTTTGACGTCAATTTCATTGCTGGTGGCTGGTATTTTCCAATTCATCAATGTGCTCATTCTATTCTTCTTTTCAAGAATTTCCCATGCTTCAGAAAGATAAGGCCTGGCTCTTGACTCAGATTTCTCAAAATAATTCACTTTTACTTGATCATCACTATCCCTGTTTTTACCCAGTTTTTGTAGCCCAGGTATAATCTCAACCAAACTAGAATTTACATCATCTGCTGAGAAATCAAATCCAAGATCCATAAACCCTTTTAGCTCTTCATATTCTAGCTCCGATAAACTTTTGCTAAGACCCTTTTTGGTCCTTCTTGTTCTTCTTCTCCTTTCCCTCCTTCTACCTTTTACTTTCTTTAATTCTGCCTTTTTACAAAAGGGTGTGAAATAGGTTGTTGGAAGAACTGAATCAGGAGAGAAAGGATCTGAATTGTAGCTCAAATCGTCACTTTGTGACCCTATTTGGATTTCTAACAAAAGCGACTCATTTAAAGTTTCTGGTGATTTTTCTTCGATTTTATGATCTGGGTATTTTTGTGAATTTGATGGAGGGGTTGGATTTGAATGTTTATTGAGGATTTCGACATCAAACCAGTATGAATCGAAGAGGCTAAGAACAGCCTCGAGGTCCATTAATGGTTGGCTGAGAAAAACTTGGAAAGTTGCGCAAATATATATATATATTTTTTGGCGCAAGATGCTTATTGAGGAGAATTAAGTTCTCAGGGGGTTATATATATACTGATTCTGGTTACCAAAATGCCCTTGTAGTTTGCTTATAATACAAAAATGCTTCAACGTTTGTTTGTTTTACACGTTTTGCAGTGTCTGCTGCAATATAATTTTATTTAGGAAAACGTCACTGTAGTTATCAAAGAGTACTAGTAGTAATTAACAAGATTTCTTACTTTTACAAAAGTACGTAAAATATCTAGGTGTAGTTCCACATTTGCCTCGAAAGATTTTCATCCGAAAACCAGCTTTATGAAACTAACGTAATTTAATTTATCTACTTTTAAGTTAAAGTTATTTAAAGAAACAAAAAAACAGCTACTTGTCAGTGACAGGCAGAATCTCCGTCAAGGGGTTAAAAAAATTGTGATTAGTGGAAATTGAACCTATGACACTTACACATGTTTTGAACCCTGTTGGCCAATAACTACACTTTTGGATTGTGTCAAGGGAATTCAAAACTTAATATATAAAGGTAAAAAATAAATTTTGCGTTACATATACAATGTAATTTTTCGCAAAATGGGTTCAGGTCCGCCCCCTAAATCCGCCCCTACTACTTGTAGGGATGCCCTGATAAAGTTGCTAGGGACTATATGTATCGTTATCGATTTTAAATAGGGATTTCCTAATATTGGTTAGAAATATGTTTTCATTTTTAAATTCAAATAATTTTACGTGACACTTGGAGATAGAACACAAATGAGTTTTTCGTCACGAGCTTCATAGAGATTAATCTGATTAACTGACAAATTAATTGCATGGGTTGAGATGCTAGCTAAATTAATATGTCCCTTAATAGCAGTGTTCAAAATTTTACTTGGTTAAAAGCTACGGCCTACGGGAACTTTTAGTCAAGACGATTGCTTTTAGTGTCTGGTATTCATTTTAGTGCCCGACTAATTTGTATTTGCATCGCATAATCATCAAAGAGGAAATTGCTCAGCTGAAAAAAGAATTGTCATTATAACTCGAACCCGAAATTTTTGATTAAAAAGAAAATTATCTTACCCACCCTAACGCTGAAGACTGCGTGTTAAATGAGAATGAATAAGACATTTGTGGAATATGGAGAGGGATGATTGTGGCTTAAAAAGGGGAAGTAAATGATTGCGTGTGGTTCAAAAAATAAGACATAAATGTCAATCTCAATAGATGCCCTAGTGAAGATGCTGAAACATGGCTAAATAGAGGCCTCACTTATTGCGGTGTGACATGGCCATGGCCAAGGGGATAGCACCTAACTCAAACCATGTATGTATAGTGAAATAACACCTTAAATAATAAATACAATGATGACTTTTTCATGCTCCTTTTACTACTCACCAACAATCATTGCTCATCAATCCAACTATACAAAAGGTCAAATTTCACTTTCTATTTCTACCTAGACCCTCATTCTTTACTTCCAATCAAGAACCAATCATAATAGAGGTTGATTAAGTTCTTAAACGCTTCTTTAATTCAGATAAGTTTGGCTTAATCTGAACATAATCTCTAGATAATGATAATGACTCAGATACAGGTACCAAGATAATTTTTGCCCATTGTTTACTCATTTCTAAACAAGTGGACTTCTAAATGCAAAATTTCAAAAGATGAATTACGTAGTTTCCTTGATGATTGAAGCAATATGTCAAACGATAAATGTCGTGACAATCCTGTAGTTAAACTAAACTAGGCTGTAGTGAACTCAAGATTTTAAAACTATAATAAATGCTTAATGCCTATCAAATAAAGTTGTTATCAACTAGAAAGTACTAATAGCAAAATTAGCTGGTTCCTATATTATATTTACTAAAAAGAAATACTCTCTCCGTTTTAATTTATGTGAACCTATTTCCTTTTTAGTCTGTGCCAAAAGAATGACCCCTTTCCTTATTTAGAAACAATTTACTTTACACAATGATTTATTACCACACAAAATATATGTGCATCATTTTACACCACAAAATCAAAAGTCTTCTCACTTTTCTTAAACTTCGTGTCCAGTCAAATGGGTTCACATAAATTGAAACGGAGGGAGTATTTAGTTTTGTACTAATAGCAAAATTTGGTGGAGCTTAATGCTGATATATTACTTCTTCCACTTAACCTAATTAAAATATTAATAGTGATAAGCTTAATTGTTGCTTAAGTGAATGTTAAAGAACTAACAAACAAAAAGAATGTGTACTTTCATGAAGTTGGATCAGTGAAAGAACAAAAGATTTAAAAAAAAAATGTCCTTTGCTCCTTTTACTCGAAAAGGTACAAATTGGCAAATTTGGCATATCGAATGTTTGTGTTGATGTTGATGATATATCAGAAACTTCCACGTTTCTTTTTCTTATCATATGTGTGCAAATTTCCCTTTCATACTTAAATTCAAGGCATATGAAGGTTAATGCAGTAAATGCAACCAACTGTTACTCGAATAATCGTGGGAACTGGGAAGTCAGCTGCTAAAAATCTCACGTGCCATTTCACAAAATGCACGTGGATACTAATTATACTATATAGTGCCGATTTAGCCACGTAATAAATCTAAATTTAAAATAAATACATTTCCGTGTTTCCATACACGGAATGGCAATGATATAACTTATGGTCCTACCGACCATTATCTTTGTAAACATAAAATTTGTGGTCTGAGTTTCAATTGATTATTTAATTAGTTCTTAGCTACTACTATTAATTATTCTATTTGACTTAATCTTTCTATTTGTAGTGAACACTGCCTCCTCTTGTAGATAAATTAATTTAAATGAATTGCAACATGGCGCTTGAAGATTTTGTTCCTTTCTTGTTAAATGCTTCAACCAACTCGGAGGAAGAAAAAAATAAAAAAAATAGAGAAATACAAACATGGGGGAGGGGGCAAGT
This sequence comes from Nicotiana tabacum, assembly GCF_000715075.1. Classification (NCBI taxonomy): domain Eukaryota; kingdom Viridiplantae; phylum Streptophyta; class Magnoliopsida; order Solanales; family Solanaceae; genus Nicotiana; species Nicotiana tabacum. The sequence continues at coordinate 172,446,136 of NC_134082.1, read as the reverse complement.
CATTGAATTAATTTAATAGAAAAGATCGATAATGATATGACACTCTTACTTCTTTGTTTATATTTTTTTAACGAAATTATTTAGTTGTTCTCTTTTCATCCCTTGAAATGCTATAAAATGTTTTGGTCGGTTTTTCCATTCTTGGTCATACTTTATAGTGGATCTTGTTGATTCTCAATTCATGTTAATTATAATGTAATTTGTGATATCTGTTTACCCCTAAAATTCGAGTAACAATTAAGTTTGTTTTGTGGTTTCAAAGATATATGATTTAATCCAATACTAATTGAGAAAAAGGAATCTAATGTATAAATTTAAAAGTAAAGCAAGTCAAACCAATCGTGTAAGCAGACCTCGACCTCGAGCAAGAACGACCTCGAAGTAAATGAACAAGAACAATAAAATAATAATAAGATGATTCAGATGAACAATAGGCAAGAAAGTGAAAATGTATATTCTCTTCTCAATGATTGATGATCTTTACAAATGATTAGGGTCCCTTTTATATAGTAGGGGAATCCTCAATAAGGTACAACTCTAATTGTAGTAGGGAATCTTATTATACAGTTGTCTAACTGGTGTCACACCTCCTTTTTCCGCCCCCGCGAGGGTACAAGGAGTTTTTTCCAATTAAAGGACAATCGAAACGGGATTTATTTATTTATTTCAGAGTCGCCACTTGGGAGATTTAAGGTGTCCCAAGTCACCAGTTTTAATCCCGAATCGAGGAAAAGAATGACTCTATATTACAGTCTGCGAACCAGAAATCCGGATAAAGAATTCTGTTAACCCGGGAGAAGGTGTTAGGCATTCCCGAGTTCCGTGGTTCTAGCACGGTCGCTCAACTGTTATATTCGGCTTGTTTATCTGATTTTATACAATTATACGCTCATGTGCAAGTTTTAACTCTTTACCGCTTTTATTATTATATTTTTTTTTAAAAAAAGAATGTGAACATCGCTTAAAAAACATGTCTTTGGATTACGTCACATGAAATGCACCCGCAATCGGGAACACATTTTTATTCAATGTTTTGGGATTTGGATTTGGGTCGTATGAAATGCACACCCGAGTTTAAGAAGGTAAGCTTATTAAAATGCGCGCCAAAAGCAATTAGCGTATTATTATTTCTGGGTAAGGCCGTGGAATTTTGCTAAACGGCTCATCCCGAAGTGTAATTAATTTTAATTAAACATTTATTGAGGGCCCCACAATTTTGTATTTTTATTCGGCGAGGCTTGTCTCATTTATTTTTAAAAAGACAATCCTAAAATGCCTACATTATTCTCTATTAAATTTGTCTCTACAAAATAAAATAAAAAAATGTCTTAATTTATTTACATGCTGAAATTAACCAATAATATTTAACTAAACAACATTCCTCCAAGTTCCAAAATGGTCTATTTTGATGAACTAACGTGCTTTTTGAGACATGGTAATCATCCAACAATAGCGAATTAACTAGACGAAGTACTACGCCATTTATTTATTTTTAGGCAATATATAGATAGTTCGTCCGTTAAGCTATCGTCCGATGTTTCACTATATATATTAAACAGCTACATGATTCTGATTAGAGTAAGCTAAACAATTTATATATACAAATAAAATTTAGAATATAATTAAAATAAATCTGGAACTTCAACTCTTCATTTTCGTATTCATGTTACATGTTTCAGTTTACAATAATCAACGTGTCAGTTGTGTACCTGATATTGGAAGCAAAAGAAAGGTGGGATCAGCAGAAATTCAGTAGCATACAACAACAGCAACACCCAGCAACCAGCAATGAGAAACCAGTGACGGATTTTAAAACTCAAGATAAAATTCCAGAAAACACCAACAACAATCAACGGACAGAAGCCAATGGAATCTTTTCAGATTTGAAAGACTAATTAATGTTCAACTCTTAATTTCTGAATCCGTATATCAGAATATTTAAATTGTATATTTGGTGTATACTACTCTCTCTTTTGATTTCCAGAATGTTTTTCTTTTTATTTTCTGAAGTTTTAATATTTTCGGAGTTTTTCTCTCTCTTCAATATTCAGCTCTCTCTTTTTATCTCTCTTCTTTTTTTTCTCTGTCCTCTATCTGTCCGTCCTCTTTCTGTGCCCCCAAAAATCTTATCAAGTTTTTTCTCTATTTATTTCCCATCCCAAACCCTTTAATCCATTAATAAAACCACACTTTATCCTACAAAACCCATTATCTTCCCACTCATCCCCCTTTTAAATCCACTACCTAATGTTTTGTCCCCCACTATATTAAACTAAAGAATTATTCTCAACCCATTATGTCTTGTCCCCCATGCCTAACATAAACAATTATATCACTCACACCTCATTACATTTTGTCCCCCATGCTTAACATAAACAATTATTCAAAATGTTCAATTACCAAACTACTCCTCCGACCTTATTGCAATTACCATTTTACCCCTGAACGTACTGCACTTTACCAAACTACCCCATCAGCTATAACCAATTCACCTAATCAATCTTAACCAAAATATAGCCAATATGATCAATTTCTAACAATGTTCAACAACAAATTTAAACTAAATGATGAACAACAAAGAAACAACTAAAATTATCTTGATTGAACAACATCTTTAACAACAAATAAACCTACTTTCAGATTCAACAACAACAACAACAAACAAATATATTCAGATTTCTAAATTCAATAATCATTTGAACTTAAAATCTAACAACTTTACAACCAACAATTCCTATATTAAAACTAAAAAAAATCATGAAGCAAACTGAAGAAATAAAAAATGATAATCAACAAACAAGAAGATTAAACTATACTAATTTCGGATTCAAGATCAATCCAACAAAGTATGAACATAAATGAAAAGATTCAACAACAATAACAAACAAGCTTTATTCAATTTCGAATTAAACTTAAACAAAACAAATAAACATATTCAAATCACTAATCTTCATATAATCAATTAATCTTTTTAAATTAAATCTAACAAAATTATAACAAAGTTACATGATCCAAAAATTAAAAACCAAAACATAACTTCACATTAAATCACTGAATTAAAAACGAACTTAAAAAAAAAATGAATACGAATTAAATCTATATTAACAACAAACAACGGATTCAAATGATTTAAGCTAACACTTTTTTATGTTAAAACTAAATTCTCTTAAAATTAATAAAACAAACTGAAAAATAATTTAATAATTAATTGAACTTCAACTTAAATCTAATAACAATATAATTAAACTAACAATTTTTAAAGCAAACTTATACTAATTCCAAATCTGAAAATATCAAACAAATTACGGACGAAAATAAACTTAGAACAACTAACCGTAAATGACCACCGACGAACTCGAACAAACATTAAACGAAACCAACGAAACTTTGACATAAACGAACTTGAAGATGACGAAGCGACAAGCTGCGATGGCAGCCATGGCGAAAAAAAACGAAGATGAAGGAGCAGCAGCACAAAACAGTAGCAGCAATACGAAGGAGAAGATGCCACGGGCAGCAGCACGAAGCTGCCATGAGCAGCAGTACGAAGGCAGCAGCGGCAGGCAGCAGCGGAGCAGACGGGCAGCAACAACGACACGGAGGAGCTGGGAGGCGAGGTGAGGCAGCCATGGCAGTCCGCGCGACGAAGTAGACACAGCTGGTCGTTGACGAGGAAGATGAAGCAGAAAACGCAGCAGCAACGGCTGGACGCGAGGAGGAGGAAGGAGGAGTCGTTCATGTTGGTGAAGCCGCGAGTGTGTGTGTGTTACGTCGCCGTGGTTGTGTGTGTGTGTGTGTGTTGTCGACGTGGTTGTGTGTTTGGCGTGGGGATGAAGGGAATGAGAGAGGGGCAGCCATGGGAGGGGCTTTGAGCTCTTTTGGAGAAGAAGGAGAAGAGAGAAAGAGAGGGGGGGGGGGAGGGCGGATGAGTTTAGTCTAGGGTTTTTTTTGTTTTTGTTTTGTAAAAATGAAAAATGAAAATGAAGAGGGGGAGTTGGGTTGTTGGTACTGGACTGGGTCGACCCTGTTTGGAATGAACCGGGTCATAGGGAAGGTTGGGCCATTTTTTGGGCCTGTGGCTTGAAATTGAAGAAGTGGCCAAATCCGATTTTTTTTGTATTTTTGCCCTCTTTTCTTCCTTTATTTTTCTAAAGCTAAATTATAAAAATACTTAAATTATTATTAAGAACTAAATTAAGTAATAAAAGGGCAAATTAACTCCCAATAACAATTAACACACAATTAGGTAATAATTAAGCATAAAATTGTACAATTGGATATTAAATGCTAAAAATACAAAAGATGCCTATTTTTTTTGTAATTTTCAATTTTTGTAAAACAAACTTAATTACTAACAATTGTATAATTAAATCCTACATGCAAAATGTGATATATTTTTGTATTTTTTTATTAATTTAACAAATAAACATGCACAGACAAATACAAATAATTATCCAAAAATGTCACAAAATTCTCAAAATTGCACACCAAGGAAAATCATTTTATTTTGAATTTTTTTGGGAGTAATTCTCATATAGGGCAAAAATCACGTGCTTACAGTTGCCCCTCTTTGCCCGAAGACACGAAGGGTTTTCGTGCAAAGATAAAGTGAGCGATTTTTGCCCATCTGAGTACTCCGTGTGAAGCATTTTTTGAAAAAGATTTGACCGAACCTTTGCTTCATAGGTTTCCTACATATCCTGGGCTAAACAGGAATCAGGTCAATGTAGTTCGGGAAGTTTTGGTAGCTGGGACTACCGTGGGACTGCAATGTTACTGTTGTTGCATGTCATTACCACTGCTTACCGATTTCCTTGTTACACCGTGCTTAAAAGAAAACAAGAAGCTAGGCTAGACTGCAACTTGTTCTTGTTGCCTTGTTTTCTTGTCTGCTTGCGTTTCTTCCGAGACTTCTGGCCCTTTGCTTTTCTGAATACCAGTTTTCATCATTTTGTTCGGTCCGCTGGGGACATGGCTTTCTTCATTAGCTTTTCGGCGGTTCCTCTGGGGATACAACTCTCTTCATCAGATTTGTTATGCTGGGCATGATTTAATGTTCACATGCCACTTCTTTCAAGATGCATTTTTTCTTCCTTTTGACACATGTGCTTGATTTTGTGCAGGGACCTCTTGTTGCAACCTTCTGCTTCCTGGTGCTGGGGATTTTTATTGTTTCCAGCTGGGGATTCCTGTTGTAACCTTCTGCTTTACTGCCTTCTGACTTGATCTTGAAATGTATTCCTCTGTTGTATGGGCGGGCTCCCAACTTCAACACTTGAAAAGTAAAGACTAAAATGTATTCCTCTGTTCTTATGGGCGGGCTCCCAACTTCAATACTTGAAAAGTAATACTGAAATGTATTCCTCTGTTATATGGGCGGGCTCCCAACTTCAACACTCGAAATGAAAAGACTGAATGTATTCCTCTGTTCTTATGGGCGGGCTCCCAACTTCAACAACAACTTTAAAAATAAAATGCCATTCCTTTGTTCTATGGGCGGGCTCCCAACTTCAACACTTGAAATGAAAAGACTGAAATGTATTCCTTTGTTCTATGGGCGGGCTCCCAACTTCAACACTTGAAATGTAATACTGAAATGTATTCCTCTGTTCTATGGGCGGGCTCCCAACTTCAACATTTGAAATGAAAAGACTGAAATGTATTCCTCTGTTATATGGGCGTGCTCCCAACTTCAACACTCGAAATGAAAAGACTGAATGTATTCCTCTGTTCTTATGGGCGGGCTCCCAACTTCAACACTTGAAATGAAAAGACTGAAATGTATTCCTCTATTCTATGGGCGGGCTCCCAACTTCAACACTTGAAATGAAAAGACTAAAATGTATTCCTCTGTTCTATGGGCGGGCTCCCAACTTCAACACTTGAAATGAAAAGACTGAAATGTATTCCTCTGTTCTATGGGAGGGCTCCAAACTTCAACACTTGAAATGAAAAGACTAAAATGTATTCCTCTGTTATATGGGCGGGCTCCCAACTTCAACACTTGAAATGAAAAGACTGAAATGTATTCCTCTGTTCTATGGGCGGGCTCCCAACTTCAACACTTGAAATGAAAAGACTGAAATGTATTCCTCTGTTATATGGGCGGACTCCCAACTTCAACAACAACTTTAAAAACAAAATGCCATTCCTTTCTTTAGGTTGGCGAGATTTCAACAACTTTTAAAAATAAAACGCCTTTCCTCTCTTCAGGCGGGCTCCTGATTTCAACAACAACTTTGAAAAATAAACGCCTTTCCTCTCTTCAGGCGGGCTCCTGATTTCAACACCAACTTAGGAGGAAATGCATCTCCTATGGGTAAAAAAAAACTTATGAGGAAATGCCTCTCCTATGGGTAAAACTAAACTTAGGAGGAAATGCCTCTCCTATAGGTAAAACTAAACTTAGGAGGAAATGCCTCTCCTATGGGTAAAACTAAACTTATGAGGAAATGCCTCGCATATGGGTAAAAATAAACTTAGGAGGAAATGCCTCTCCTATGGGTAAAAATAAACTTAGGAGGAAATGCGTCTCCTATGGGTAAAACTAAACTTAGGAGGAAATGTCTCTCCTATGGGTAAAAATAAACTTAGGAGGAAATGCGTCTCCTATAGGTAAAACAAACTTAGGAGGAAATGCATCTCCTATGGGTGAAACTAAACTTAGGAGGAAATGCATCTCCTATGCATGAACCATTTCCTTCTTCCTGAATTATTTACTTACCTGTGTTGTCTTCCCTCGAAACTGCTGGGGATTATTTTGCTAGGGATGAATTTTCTTTTTCTTCCTTACCCACTCTAGGTTGTCCGACCCTCTTGAAACTTGGTCGAAACTCTGTCGAGGATGCTTCTACATCTCGATGGTCCGCTGGGGATAACACTGCGAACTGCTGAGTAAATATGTTATCTTACTCCTTCCAAAATTACTTCCTTTTAAGTAGGATGTTTCATTCCTCTGCAAACTACTTCCTTTTTTTTTTTGGCTAGCTTCTTCCTTCGAAGACTACCTCCCTTAAGACTCGTTTTGCCTTTCCCCGAAAGGAACCGTCGAATTTCACCAAACTTGTGTTGGACTCCTCGAAACTGCTGGGGATAACACTGTTGGGGAATTATTTACTTACCTGTCGGGGGATAAAATGTTATCAGCTGGGGATAACGCTGTCGAGGATAACACTGCTGGGGGATTCTGACTCCTTCAGAACTAGTGCTTCACTCTTCGGAAGGCTGTTGGGAATGATACTGGCCTTTTGCTTTTCTGAGCACAAGTGTCATCCCTTTGTTCTGTCTGCTGGGGAACAACTTCCTCCATTGAAACTTATTATGTTGGGGGCAACACTGGTTCAAAGACCACTTCCCTTGAGACTGGTGTTATCTTTATTCTTCCTCGACTGGGTACCTGACTTCCAGAAAATTTTCTAAATGAAAGGAAAATTTTCTGCCCCAGTTTGACAGTCTCCCTTATGGCATGCATTTCTGTCATCAATGTCATTTCCTTTACCTGTTTCAAATCAAACAAAATTTGTTAGTTTAAAACGTGGTGGTTGGTTGTGATACTCCTACTGGGATGACTTTTCCCTTTCTCTTTCCTTGCTCTTCGTTCCACAACTTGTTGGGGATGATATTATTTGCTGGGGATAATCCCTTTCTGCTGGGGATAACCCTCTTCTTTTGTGGCATAGCTCGGAAACTGGCATTTCCCCGACCTTTTAGTCTAGTATGAATTTCCCAAATTATGCTCACTGCTCTCCTTGATTTGTTCACGGGCCTTGGCCTTGAGGTTTATAACCTTTGGTTTTGGCTAGGATATCCCTCTTAACATTTGTCAATCCTTTTGTCAATTCCCTTTTGCCGGGGATATCTTTCTTGACACTGGCCTCGCGCTTGTTCCTTGCTGAATATACCACTTGGATGTACTAGCCAGATCTCATCTTGCATAATTGTAAAGCTGATGGCATATTTTGAAGTCAATTCTCACTTGTTCTGAGCAAACAGACTCTACTGGGAGTATTTTTCTATGAAAGGAGAAAGATAAAAAGGAACGGAATAAAAGACAAAGGAAAAAGATGACTCTTTAACAAAAGAAACTATAAATAAAAACCTATCAAACGCAGATACCGACTCTAATGGTCATGACATGCATATGTGGCCTATCCTCCGCCGTCAATCGTCTTTCAAGACCTTCCCTTGACAATTCCCCATCTGATTCTCAATCTTATTCGACTCGTAGTGTCCGAAGGGTTTTCACTATCAAGCCTCTCTCATTTTGGTTTTTTCTCAGCTCGCATCGCCTTATGGTGTCCGTAAAGATTTTCACCAATAAGACTCTCTCATTTGTATCACTTTCCAGCTGGGGATTTGGAGTGTTGCCGGTATGACTCTCTCTGCTGGAGATTAGAGTCCTTTCTATTGTGGAACAGAGTGTTATGTTCACCGGTAAGACTCTCATTTGTCTGACTTGGCATCTTTTGAAGACTGATCAGAAGGTCTTTCTTTGGACCGTAATGTGGGTTTTTTGGATAGGGCTAGAAAGAAAGGGTATCAAAGGCTCAAAAACAAATCAATTTGAGGTTCAAAATTACAACCTTCGGAACCATATTTGCTCACCACAAGCGCAACCCTTGCCCCAGTTTCTTGCTTGGGGATTATTTATTTATATATATATATATATATATATATATATATATATATATATATATATATATATATATATATATATATATATATATATATATATATATATATATATATATATATATATATATATATATATATTTTTATTACACCATGACCGAGCCGTGAGGCGCCTACGTATCCTCTTTGAGGAATCAAGTCGAACATAGTTCCCAATTCCTCTGTTTTCTTCTGACAATTTTTTTTTGTTTTTTTTTTTGTTTTTTTTATCATTTTTTGTTTCTTCTTTTTTTTCATTTTTCTTTTGTCGTTTTGTTGATTTTTTTTCTTTTTCTTTTTTTTCTTTTTGTTTTTCTTTTCTTATCTTTTATGTTTGTGTTTCTACTCTTTGCTACTGATTCCGAAAGAGGGGTATGAAAAAAAAAAAATAAGCTCAAAAGGTGTAACGAAGGATAAAGTGTTTAGGTAGCAGAACGAAATGCCTTCGTCATTCCAATCTTCAAAACACGCCAAGTACAAACAACACAATTAAACAAACCGCCGAAAACATTGGTAACATCTTTTGATTGCTCCAGAGAACCATATCCACACATAACATCGTTGGACAACACTCTCATTTACTTGACCCAATTTCTCATGGTTTGGGCTTCAAATGATCTCAAACCATTCTTATTTCCTTTAAACGTTCTGATCACCTCCCAATGGTTTTATGATTATCTTTTAAGATCAGGCCCATCTATGCGCACATGTCATATCACTAGAATGGGCGCTGAACAAAAATGATAGAAGGACCAAACAAAAGATGACAGGAAATAAAAGACTGGATTTTGCATTAGACTACCGGTGGAATGGTTTGAATAACAAAACAAACGAAACAAACTAGAATAAAATCCTAAAGTAGCCTGGACAAAACTTAAACAAACCGCTATGACAAATGGAAAGATAAGAAAGTTTGACACAACCCTAAGAATAATCCGGTCAACAAAATGACAACAAAATAAACCATCAAAAACTTCTCTTTTGATAACCAAGGAACGAAGCACCCTCCCAATTATCAAACCTGACATCTTAGCCACTGAGTTTTGCATCAATACTGCCAAGACCATTACCAGCTTCAACATCATCAACCTTGGTCAGCGAGCTTTCAAGAGGATTCACGTGCTCCCTGTCACTGTCATTGATCACAATTGCCCCTTCCTGAATCATTCTTTCTATTTCCCTTTTCAAGGAACGACAGTCTTCGATGCTATGTCCTCTGACATTGGAGTGGTATGCGCATCGTGCTGCCGGATCAAAGTTCCTTGCACGTGGATCTGGAGTACATGCGGGGAGTGTCTCAATCAAACCAGCATGCCTTAGCCTTTCAAACAGACTGGCATAAGATACTCCGATAGGGGTGAGAGCCTTTCCTCGTTTCAGCAACCTCTCGTTCCTAAATGCTTGATTGGGCCGGAAACCTGATCCAGGGGGCTTCCAGTAGGCTTGTGAGAGTGGATAGGCCTTCCGTGGAGCTGGGTATTTGGACAGTGAAGTCCATCCTTGGGAATCTCATGGAGAATAGTAGCGTTGGGGAGGGGAGTAGTGTTGACGAGTGATGGAGCTACTCGGGTAGCTGGGAAAGCTGCCATAAGTGGGTTGGGATGGAGAGTATGGGGGATCTTCCGTTATGGTGTTGGGTGCTTGGGTAATGACAAAGTTCAAGAGGCTTGGCGGTGGAGGGGGCGGTGTTTTCCCAGTTATCCATGCCTGATACATGTCTGCCACATGCTGTCTCAGCATTTTCACTTCTTCTACCAACCCGTTGTTCCGTTCGACCAATTGTTGTCGGTCATCAGTACCGGCCCACTCGGTTCTGCGGTTCTGAGCCATTGTCCTTTGACTTTGCTTTGCAGGGAGGAGTTACCACAACCAACCACTTTTCTATATATGAACACAGCAAAGGGAAGCCATCACGTTAATGTTAAGGCATTTGACAGATAATCATATATCAGAGATACAATGCACCTTATAATTGTGCCCCTTTGAAAATCTCCCACACTTTCCTTTATTTTTCTTCTTTTTTTTTGATTTTTTTTTCTATTTTTTTCCAGTGGTGGTCGAATCTTATGGAGATTGCCTACGTATCATGACCCCGCATGAATCAGATCTTGCGTAGTTCGGACCAATAAAAGATAAACAATACTAATCATTTTTTTTTCAATTTTCATATTAAAATAAACTGGGTTTCAAAGGTTTGAAGATAACCTACAAACTCGAAAATCAAACAACCCACATATTCTAATTAAAGATTTATAACCTCGAAACAAAAAGGCCAGCTTCCTTTCCCCGTTTGACAAATGCAACCAAACGGCTATTTTTGCAAATGTGGCCCCTTCCAAATCTCACATGAATTTTGAGGTCGGGGAGGATTATTTTGACACTTTACAAACTTGTCTGTTTTTTTACGAAAATAGCCTTTCGACAACTGAAAGATACTCTAAGGCTATTTCGGCAAGAACGGTTTAAGACGCGGCCGAAGCTGGCTCGGCTTATTTTGACCAAAAATCCAAACGGTATTCACCTGACCGCTGACTCTTTTTTTTTTTTTCAAATTACAATAAAAACCTGGTGTTGCAAACACGGCCCTTCAGCGCCTCGGGGACGAAGATTTTTTAAGGCTGTGTGGGTCAACTAGACCAAAATCCTAAACATGACCCAAAAAGGTGGCTGTTCATGCTAAGTCAGCCTTCCGGCGTCCCTTTAGGGAACATTCGGTTATTTATGACAAAACAGCATCACCTGACTTATTTATGACTCTTTTTATTGTTTTTCAAATTAGAAAACTCAATATTGCAAACACGGCCTTTCAACGTCTCGGGACGAGGATTTTTAAGGCTGTGTGGGTCAACTGGACCAAATCTTAAAAAATGACCCGAAGCTGGCTGTTTATGCAAAGTCAGCCTTCCGGCGTCCCTTTCGGGAACATTCGGCTATGTTTTGACAAAACAGCATCACCTGACTTATTTATGACAGAATTAAAATTTTGACATGTTTTTTTTTTATTTATTTGTTTTTGGCTATTTTAGCAAAAAGGGGGGTTGGACCCGATGAGGGTTGCCTACGTATCTCACATCCGGTGAGAATCAAACCCGCGTAGTTCGGGCAGATCAAGAATAAGTAAATGAACTAACCCTTTTTTTTTCTCGAAGGAAAGACTTATAAAGAAGAAGGGGAGCATTTTTGCAAAGAAGGATTTCTAAGAAAATGTTTTTGGAATTTTACCTTCAATGAAAGAAATGCTTCTAAAAGTATTTTTTGAATTTTGAATTTTCTTTTCAATTTTGAAAGAAGACGGAAAATATTTTCGGATTTTTTATTTATTATATATTTTTTATCTTTTTTTTTAAATAATTAAAAAGACTTTCTAAGGAAGTCAATAATGGAAAATATTTTTGGATTTTTTTGTTTTGAAAATTGGGGGTCTAAAAAAACTTTTCTAGACTTTTTGTCAAGACACATATTTTTTGCAACAAATAAAGATATATATATATATTTTGGAAATAAAGAAAAACTTTTTTGGATTTATATATATATATATATATATATATATATATATATATATATATATATATATATATATATATATATTTGCAACAAATAATAAAACCACTTTCAACGCCCGACTCTTTTTATTTTATTATTTATTTTTATTTTGGCATCTAAACAAATAAATAAATAAAAACACCATTTTAAAAACAAGAATTTTTTTTTAATTTTCATTTTCATGGCAAGACAAACTATATATTATTTTCTATATTTTTTTTGAAAAACAAGATAGAACAACGACTTTTTTTTTCTTCTATTTTTCTTTTGCTTTTAATAAAACAAACTAGTAAGACATTTTTTTCATTTTCTCATTGGGTTTTTACAAAAATAAAAATTAACTCCCTAACCGCTATTTTCTTTTTTCAATTTCACAATATTCATAATATTCAAACACCGGTCAGCATGCGGGCGCGAGACAAATAAATGCACGGGAAACAAATAGGATGCATCAGGATGATCTTTTCATATCAGGTTGCTAGTCCTAGACGGACCAAACCCCTGTGTTGAGTCCCCTAAGTCAAATGCAACGTTATGCAAATAAGTGTTCCTACTAGGGATCCGGCATGAAGTCACGTTATTCTATGTTCAAAACCTGGGTCGGTGTTCTAGACAGTGTACCTGAGCGGACAACTCGAGCTGAGGAAGGAGCTCCTTTCCGGGAACCAAAAGGCCAGCCGGCTTAGAAACTTTCCGAGCCTCTTTTATTCAGGGTATGACACTAACAGAATAGGGAGTCTTAACCAGTAAGCACATCCCCGGAGGTAAGAAGAGAAGGTTTCGGCACAGTTTATATGTACAGTTCAAATAATATCAAAGCAGTAAAAAGCATCATTTTGCACATTTAGGCCAAAACATGTAATAAAATCAGATAATAAATAAAGCCAAATATAACAATTCATCTAAGCTCGAATTTCTAACCCTGAACCAGTGGTTCTGGGTTTAGTTCCCCAGCAGAGTCGCCAGAGCTGTCACACCTCCTTTTTCCGCCCCCGCAAGGGTACAAGGAATTTTTTCCAATTAAAGGACAATCGAAACGGGATTTATTTATTTATTTCAGAGTCGCCACTTGGGAGATTTAGGGTGTCCCAAGTCACCAATTTTAATCCCGAATCGAGGAAAAGAATGACTCTATATTACAGTCTGCGAACCAGAAATCTGGATAAGGAATTCTGTTAACCCGGGAGAAGGTGTTAGGCATTCCCGAGTTCCGTGGTTCTAGCACGGTCGCTCAACTGTTATATTCGGCTTGTTTATCTGATTTTATACAATTATGCGCTCATGTGCAAGTTTTAACTCTTTACCGCTTTTATTATTATATATTTTTTTTAAAAAAATATGTGAACATCGCTTAAAAAACATGTCTTTGGATTGCGTCACATAAAATGCACCCGCAATCCGGACAACATTTTTATTCAATGTTTTGGGATTTGGATTTGGGTCGCATGAAATGCAAAACCGAGTTTAAGAAGGTAAGCTTATTAAAGTGCGCGCCTAAAGCAATTAGCGTATTATTATTTCTGGGTTAGGCCGTGGAATTTTGCTAAACGGCTCATCCCGAAGTCTAATTAATTTTAATTAAACATTTATCGAGGGCCCCACAATTTTGTATTTTTATTCGGCGAAGCTTGTCTCATTTATTTTTAAAAAGACAATCCTAAAATGCCTACATTATTCTCTATTAAATTTTTCTCTACAAAATAAAATAAAAAAAATGTCTTAATTTATTTACATGCTGAAATTAACCAATAATATTTAACTAAACAACATTCCTCCAAGTTCCAAAATGGTTTATTTTGATGAACTAACGTGCTTTTTGAGACATGGTAATCATCCAACAATAGCAAATTAACTAGACGAAGTACTACGCCATTTATTTATTTTTAGGCAATATATAGATAGTTCGTCCGTTAAGCTATCGTCCGATGTTTCACTATTATATTAAACAGCTACATGATTCTGATTTTTGTAAGCTAAATAATTTATATATACAAATAAAATTCAGAATATAATTAAAATAGATTTAGAACTTCAACTCTTCATTTTCGTATTCATGCTTCCTGTTTCAGTTTACAATAATCAGCGTGTCAGTTGTGTACCTGATATTGGAAGCAAAAGAAAAAGGAGATCAACAGAAATTCAGTAGCATACAACAACAGCAACACCCAGCAACCAGCAATGAGAAACCAGTGACGGATTTTAAAACTCAAGATAAAAATCCAGAAAACACCAACAACAATCAACGGACAGAAGCCAAGGGAATCTTTTCAGATTTGAAAGACTAATTAATGTTCAACCCTTAATTTCTGAATCCGTATGTCAGAATATTTAAATTGTATATCGGGTGTATACTACTCTCTCTTTTGATTTCCAGAATGTTTTTCTTTTTCTTTTCTGAAGTCTTAATATTTTCGGAGTTTTTCTCTCTCTTCAATATTCAGCTCTCTCTTTTTATCTCTCTTCTTTTTTTTTCTCTGTCCTCTATCTGTCCGTCCTTTTTCTGTGCCCCCAAAAATCTGATCAAGTTTTTTCTCTATTTATTTCTCATCCCAAACCCTTTAATCCATTAATAAAACCACACTTTATCCTACCAAACTCATTATCTTCCCACTCATCCCCCTTTTAAATCCACTACCTAATGTTTTGTCCCCCACTATATTAAACTAAAGAATTATTCTCAACCCATTATGTCTTGTCCCCCATGCCTAACATAAACAATTATATCACCCACACCCCATTACATTTTGTCCCCCATGCTTAACATAAACAATTATTCAAAATGTTCAATTACCAAACTACCCCTCCGACCTTATTGCAATTACCATTTTACCCCTGAACGTACTGCAAATTACCAAACTACCCCATCAGCTATAACCAATTCACCTAATCAATCTTAACCAAAATATAGCCAATATGATCAATTTCTAACAATGTTCAACAACAAATTCAAACTAAATGATGAACAACAAAGAAACAACTAAAATTATCTTGATTGAACAACATCTTTAACAACAAACAAACCTACTTTCAGATTCAACAACAACAACAACAAACAAATATATTCAGATTTCTAAATTCAATAATCATTTGAACTTAAAATCTAACAACTTTACAACCAACAATTCCTATATTAAAACTAAACAAAATCATGAAGCAAACTGAAGAAATAAAAAATGATAATCAACAAACAAGAAGATCAAACTATACTAATTTCGGATTCAAGATCAATCCAACAAAGTATGAACATAAATGAAAAGATTCAACAACAATAACAAACAAGCTTTATTCAACTTCGAATTAAACTTAAACAAAACAAATAAACATATTCAAATCACTAATCTTCAAATAATCAATTAATCTTTTTAAATTAAATCCAACAAAATTATAACAAAGATACATGATCCAAAAATTAAAAACCAAAACATAACTTCACATTAAATCACTGAATTAAAAACGAACTTCAAAAAAAAAATGAATACGAATTAAATCTATATTAACAACAAACAACGGATTCAAATGATTTAAGCTAACACTTTTCTATATTAAAACTAAATACTCTTAAAATTAATAAAACAAACTGAAAAATAATTTAATAATTAATTGAACTTCAACTTAAATCTAATAACAATATAATTAAACTAACAATTTTTAAAGAAAACTTATACTAATTCCAAATCTGAAAATATCAAACAAATTACGGACGAAAATAAACTTAGAACAACTAACCGTAAATGACCACCGACGAACTCGAACGAACTTTAAACGAAACCAACGAAACTTTGACATAAACGAACTTGAAGATGACGAAGCGACAAGCTACGATGGCAGCCATGGCAAAAAAAAACGAAGATGAAGGAGCAGCAGCACAAAACAGTAGCAGCAATACGAAGGAGAAGATGCCACGGGCAGCAGCACGAAGCTGCCATGAGCAGCAGTACGAAGGCAGCAGCCCAGCAGACGGGCAGCAGCGAAGCAGACGGGCAGCAACAACGGCACGGAGGAGCTGGGAGGCGAGGTGAGGCAGCCATGGCAGTCCGCGCGACGAAGAAGACGCAGCTGGTCGTTGACGAGGAAGATGAAGCAGAAAATGCAGCAGCAGCAGCGGCTGGACGCGAGGAGGAGGAAGGAGGAGTCGTTCATGTTGGTGAAGCCGCGGGTGTGTGTGTGTTACGTCGCCGTAGTTGTGTGTGTGTGTGTGTTGTCGACGTGGTTGTGTTTGTGGCGTGGGGATGAAGGGAATGAGAGAGGGGCAGCCATGGGAGGGGCTTTGAGCTCTTTTGGAGAAGAAGGAGAAGAGAGAAAGAGATGGGGGGGGGGGGGCGGATGAGTTTAGTCTAGGGTTTCCTTTTTTGTTTTTGTTTTTGTTTTTGTTTTGTAAAAATGAAAAATGAAAATGAAAATGAAGAGGGGGAGTTGGGTTGTTGGTACTGGACTGGGTCGACCCGGTTTGGAATGGACCGGGTCATAGGGAAGGTTGGACCATTTTTTGGGCCTGTGGCTTGAAATTGAAGAAGTGGCCCAATCCGATTTTTCTTTGTATTTTTGCCCTCTTTTCTTCCTTTATTTTTCTAAAACTAAATATAAAAATACTTAAATTATTATTAAGAACTAAATTAAGTTATAAAAGCGCAAATTAACTCCCAATAATAATTAACACATAATTAAGTAATAATTAAGCATAAAATTGTATATTTGGACATTAAATGCTAAAAATGCAAAAGATGCCTATTTTTGTAATTTTTAATTTTTGTAAAACAAACTTAATTACTAACAATTGTAGAATTAAATCCTACATGCAAAATGCGACATATTTTTGTATTTTTTTATTAATTTAACAAATAAACATGCACAGACAAATACAAATAATTATCCAAAAATGTCACAAAATTCTCAAAATTGCACACCAAGGAAAATCATTTTATTTTGAATTTTTTTGGGAGTAATTCTCATATAGGGAAAAAATCACGTGCTTACAACCGCCTAGTACAAATATGTTCCTGAATTTACGCCGTGATCCTAGGGCCACTGTGGGAATCTTGCTCTTTCTGTCATGGGACCCTAACTGTATTATCTCGAGGTCGGTTATACTTGACCTCGGTGTTCATCGAGCACTTTGATCTTCGAAGCTTGTACTTTGCCATCGGGCTCGCGCCTGGTCTATTTCGATCTCGCTCTTGAAGTGACCCTTGAGCCCACGAAATCGGGTAGCCTCGATTTCTACCGTATACAGATAGTCCTCTCGTTGTGAGCACGTGATTTTTGCCCTAAATATGATTATTCCCAAAATCCCAAACAAAATAATATTTCTTTATTTTTTACAATTTTTGTGCATTTTGGTGTCATTTTCTGATAATTGTTGCATTCTATTTGCGCATGTTAATTCTTATAAAATACAAAAATATGCATTTTTACATTTTTAGGTTTTAGTTTTAGGGTTTTTAGTATCAATTAAGGTTTAATTTGTTTAGAACAAAACATGAAAATCACAAATTAGTGCATTTTTGCATTTTAATGATTTTTATTGGGAATTTGTCATGAAATAGTTTTTTAAAGCAATTTTAGGAATTAATTAGTCTTTGTTTTGAAATAATCAGGATTTCATGTTAGTTTTACATCTTTATAAAAATTAGAAAAATTGTAAAAGTAAGAAAAGAAAATAAAAAGAAGATAAGGGTAGGAAATTTGGTCTTAACCCAAAATTTGGGCCAATTTGTTGGGAATTTTCAGGCGCAAACGCCCTAAACCCGTTGCAAACCAGTCCAGCCCAAATCCCCAACCCGGTCCGGTCTCTAGTAAGTCCAAACGACGTCGTTTCCCCAGCCTTCAATCACGACCGTTGGATCTCATCAATCCAACGGTCCAGATCTAACTAGGTTGTTTGTATATAATTGTCCGAAAACTCCCCCTACCCCATTTGCCTCGTCTTCCTCACCCCGCCTATCCTCTAAAACCCTAATCCGCGCCGCCCCTAAATCCCTCGCCGGCGGTGAACGCCACTTACCCCGTTCAAACCCAGATTAACACCACAGATCCCCCATGAATCCCTCTTTCCACTCCCGTTATTAGTTTTTCTCGAATGTTGCCGGAGCTCGTCGAATCTTCGATTGAAGTTTCCGGTCAAATCGCAGGTTTACCCAAACCAGCCCAAAGTCACACCACACAATTCCCGGTCTTCTCTCAACACTAATACATGATTATTTTCCTTCAAATCTCTGTGCAACGGCTCGAATTTCAGATCTAAGAATTTCTGGCCAAAACCCTAAACCAAAATCTTTATGATTTCGAACCGTAGTATCCTTAACCATGTGTTCTCTTGTAAGAACACATGGTTAGGGATGTTGCGTGTCAAAAATTTGAAAGGATTCGGACGTCAGTGACTAGCCGGAGTTCCTCGTGCTTCTGTGAGTTTTTCCTATTTCTTTTTACTCGCATGGTTGAAGTTTTAGTTACAGTCCTGGTTTCATTAAGTGTTCTGTCAATTTTATGATTTTTTTTATATTAGCATAGTTCTGTCAATTGCTGTTAGTTCTGGGTTTGATATTTGAATGGTCGATTGTGAGTTTATTGGTTAAGAATTAGTTTAATTTCATTTAATATTGATCAGTAGCTTAAGTTTTGCTTCGATCAATCCTGGTTTCTGGTTTTTCTTAGTTTTATTGAGTTGGTGTAATTGAGCAATTGGGTTTGGTCAGTTTGATTAGTTGATTTCTGAGTGCTAATTAATCAGTTTCAGTTAGTTTTGGATTAACTTAGGGGATTGGTTTATAGTTGTTGAGGATGAGGGTAAAATCAGTAACTTTGAGAAGCCTTCAGGGGTAGTTTGGGTATGGAAAAGGGTAATTCTGATAGGAATAGTAATATCAAAGTATATGGAAGGGCAGTATAGGTATTGTATGGGTAGGAAGAATACCCTAGGGCCTTCTAGAATAGGATTTTAGTGCACATTTCAGCACAATAGGGGTGTTTACTTGTTTAGCAAGTCAAGAATAGAGGGACTAAACTGAAATAAGAGAGGGACTAAAAAAGAAGGCCTAAAATCTGATCTAGTCTCTCTTGTTGCCTATATAAGGGCATGAAATGCCTTGGAAAAGGGGGGTTCTTCTTCTGCCTTCAGCTTTGAGCTCAAAAATCCCCACCAAAAACTCTCTTCCCTGCTTTCAATTTCAGCTAGCATTTCAATTCCAGTTTACTCAGAAAATAAAACATCAAAATGAAGAAATCAAAAACAATTTTACAGTTTCATTACTAGTTTTGGATTTCAATTGGGTTTAGGTCTAGCAGGATTGCAGAGGTATTTAGATTCAGCTGTGAGGGCTAGGAGTGTATTTCAAGTGTGTGTTGAATTGATCTGTGGAGTCTGCTTGTATTTCTGGTTTTCAAAAGCAGTTCCTGGCATGTTCTGTGGTGGATATTGTTGAGTTTTGTTGCTGTTGCTGTTCAAAGTAGCTGACTCCTTTCCTTTTCTCTATTTACATTCCAATTTCCAGGTACATTTTTTTGAACCTCACTGATGTATGCTCGTTGAAGGTGAAATGAAATGTTCAAAGGGTCTATTGTTTCAACTGAAGGCAGTCTGTATTTTAACTAATATTAGTCTTGTAGTTTTCTGTTATATAACTGGCAGTTATATGTATAATTAAGATTGTCAGTAAGGTTGATTACATGTTGAATGTTGCATAACGTTGAACTGTTGAATTGGACATTTGAAATAGCATGAGCATAGGTTTGGTCTAATTTGAAGGTTCGTGTGAATTCAATAGCCATCAGTAGCAATTGGATCTATGTAAATGACATGTGAATTCAGGAGCAGGTCTGGTGACATTTAGCCTAGTTACTAATACTTTTGTCATTGATCATGCTAGTATAATAGAATGTCTGCTTTTGATTAAAGGTTCTGAAATCGATTGGTAGGCAAACCTGATTTATTGTTGGTAGATTGGTATTGAAACCAGTTAAAAATCATGAAACAAAACTCATTCAATTGATTTAGTTCATTAAAAGCAGCAGGTCTTGATAGGTAATTGGTAGGACAAATCGGTTTAGGAATTTTGGAGTTCACGGCTATCAGCTAAAATGAGGGTATGCATTGTCGTTGTGGTGACTCGTTGATGTTGTATAAATTGTTGCAGTTGGAATCGTACTCATATTCGTTGGGCCAATTGGACTGTATCAAGGTCATGAGACATGCCCATTCTTTATTTGAATTTGGTTCTAGTTTACTTCGGTGTAATGCAATTCTAAATTAATTAGTCTTTTAGAGACACATAATAAGTAGGAAATCATAGTTGCTTCGGGATTACTACTAGCCTCGCCCAAATAAAACCACTAATTACGGGGCCCTCAATGTGGTTATTAAAAAATGATTAGAATTTGGGATGGCCATTTAGCGAACTCCACGGTCTTCCCCAAAATAATATTACGTTAGAATCTTTAGGCGCGATTTTAATTAAATTACCTTCTTAAACTCGGGTGTGCATTGATGTGACCCAAATCCAAATCTCGACGAAGTCAAAACGTGTTGACAACCACGGGTGCATTAATTGCGACGTGGTTCGAAACGCATTTTCATGACGTTGCAACTCTTTTAAAATAAATAATGATAAAAAGCGGTTTACGAATAAAAGGCACATAAGTTAGCATGTATTAAAATCAGATAAAATCAAATACAACAGTTAAGCGACCGTGCTAGAACCACGGAACCCGGGAATGCCTAACACCTTCTCCCGGGTTAACAGAATTCCTTATTCGGATTTCTGGTACGCGGACTGTTAACAGAGTCATAAATTTCCTCGGTTCGGGATTCAACCGGTGACTTGGGACACCATTAATCTCTCAAGTGGCGACTCTGAATATTAATAATTAGATCCTGTTCTGATTGTCCTTTAAAAGGAAAAACTCCTTTGCGCCCTTGCGGGTGTAGGCAAAAAAGGAGGTGTGACAGCTCTGACGACTCTGCTGGGGACCGAACCCAGAATCTCTGGTTCAGGGTTCAGAATTCGAGCTTAGATAAATTGTTGTATTTGGTTGTATCTGATTTTCCTACATGTTTTGTGTTGAATGTGCTACATGTTACCGCTTTAATATTATCTGAACTGTATATAAACTGTGCCGACACCCTTCTCTCTTCACCTCCGGGGATGTGCTTACTGGTTGAGACTCCCTATTCTGTTAGTGTCATACCCTGAAATAAGAAAGAGGCCGGACAAGTTACGAAGTCGGATGACCTTTTGGTTCCCGGTAAGTTGCCCCCTCCTCGACTTGAGTTGTCCGCTCGGGTACACAGTCTAGAACACTGACCCAGGTTTTGAACATAGAATAACGTGACTTCATGCCGGATCCCTAGTAGGAACGCTTATTTGCATCACGTTGCATTTGACTTAGGGGACTCAACACAGGGGTTGGGTCCGTCTAGGGCTAGCAACCTGAAATGAAAAGATCATCCTGATGCATCCAACTTGCTCTGTACATATATTTGTTTCGAACCTGCATGTTGACCGGTTTCTGAATCTCGGGAATGTTGGAAAATTGAAAAAAAAAGAGAAAGGAGAAAAAATATATATCAGTTAGGAAGTTAATTGATTATTTTAGAAGTAAAAACCCAATGCCCAAACATTGTCGAACTCTGCCGAAATTTTGAGAAAATGAAAAAGGAAAATGGGTTGTTTATTGTTCGAAAAAAATGAAAATAGAAATGAGTCATGTTTTAAAATAGTTCGGTTAATTTGCCCGAACTACGCATGGTTTGATTCTCACAGGACATGAGATACGTAGGCAACCCTCATCGGGTTCAACCTCCCCTTTGCAAAAATAACCAAAAAATATCAAAATTTTAATTTTTGTCACAAATAAACCAGGTGATTCCGTTTTTGTCAAAAATAGCCAAATGTTCCCAAACGGGACGCCGGAAGGCTGACTTTGCATAAACAGCCACCTTTGGTCGTATTTTGATTTTCGACCCTCACAGCCTTAAAATCTTCGCCCCGAGGCGCAGGATGGCCGTGTTTACAATACCGGGTCATTTATTTAATTTGGAAAAAACAAGAAAAAGAGTCAGTGGTCAAATGAATACCGTTCAGATTTTGGGTCTAAATTGGCATATAGGGGAAGGAATCTGTCATTTTGGGGTTTGTATTTCTTTTGATTAGAGTATATGGGTCGTTTGATTTTCGAGTATGTATTTCATCATTAAGTTGGTTAGTTTTGTTGTTATTATGAAAATGGGAAATTCCAAAAAAATGTTTTATTGTCGTTTACCTTTTATTTGCAAGAACTACGCACGGTCTGATTCATGCGGGGTCATGATACGTAGGCAATCTCCATAAGATTCTACCGCAACCAAAAAAAAAGAAGTGAAAAATAGAAAAGAAAAATTGAAAAAAATGGGAAAAGATGTTGTTAATAATAAGGACCGACCCAATCCATTCTAACATGTTTTGTTTTGAATTGTAAAAAAAGTTGAGGTCGTCGGTTGTGGTAAGCTGGAAACACAAGATCCAAGGAAAATGATAACTGACATCGAAGCTGTTACGAGTGCTCAAGAGACTCAGGGTCAGAGGATTCAACAAGGGTCTACTGTGGTTGAGGAAAATAGAACGCTGAAACAACAAAGGACCAAAATGCGTCAAGCCTGGGCCAATGGCCAAGGACAGCCTTGTCACGAGTCACAATTTGCTACACAGCAAGAACAGTACCATTATCCCGAGTACCACTCGTACTCGTTTGATCTTCCTGTAAACATCGAGAAGCCTGCCTGAAAGAGAGTACAGGGAGAAATAACCCAAAGAGTGAAAAGATTAGAACAACGGTTGAAAAACACGCAAGTAATGGCAGGTCAAAAGAGTGTTGCCTTCAGAGATCTATGCATGTTCCCCGATGTCCACTTGCCGCCTGGCTTCAAGATCCCCAAATTTGAAAAGTACAATGGACATGGAGACCCCATAGCCCACTTGAAAAGGTATTGCAACCAACTGAGAGGTGTGGGAAGAAATGAGGAATTGCTTATAGCTTATTTTGGGGAAAGCCTCACAGGAGTAGCATCTGAATGGTTTTTGAATCAAGACACATCTTGCTGGTACATATGGTATGACATGGCACGACCCTTTGTCAAACAGTTTCAATACAACATCGACATCGCCCCAGACCGCATTTTCCTTTTTAACCTAAAAAAGAAACCAACTGAAAGTTTCAGGGAATATGCCATCACATGGAGAGAGCAGACAGCTAGAGCTAAGCCACCCATGGATGACCACGAGTTAATCACTGTCTTTCTACAGGCTCAAGAGCCAGATTATTTTCAATACATGACATCCGCAGTGGGTAAATCCTTCCCGGAAGCAATCAAAATGGGAGAAATGGTGGAGAACGGTCTTAAGACAGGCAGAATTATAAGTCAAACAGCTCTCAAAGCTGCAGCTCAAGCTGTCCAAATTGAATCTGGTAACACGAATGAGAGGGATGAAGAAATCATGGTGATATCAGGGTCGAGAAGAGGTCCTAGGAGAACATCTCGAAGGTATGTGCAGCCTCATCAGGTTTTCCATGACCCCCTAAGCATTACTATCCACCTCCGAACCCCTCACACCCGCCACCAAATCACCCAAGAAAGCGAGCTCGAGTATCACAAAATCTCCACCAGCCTCCGCAAAATTTTCAATTACCTTGTAACCCACATCCAAGCCAGGGGTATAGAAGGGAACAAAAGTTGAAAGATAGTTTTACACCAATAGGAGAGTCCTATGCAAGCTTATTTGAGAAGTTAAAACAACGTGACATGATTGCACCCATTCCTCCAAATCAGGTGGACCGACGTGCGAGAAGCTTTGACTCATCTAAAAGGTGTGAATACCACTCCAATGCTCTGGGGCACAATGTGGAAAATTGTCGGGATTTGAAAAGAGAAATAGAAAGGATGATCCAGGAAAACTTGATTCAAGACAGTGGCACCCAGAATATCACGCTGCATCCCTTACAGAAGAGGTACACTTGGTGGGGATGATGCCCCGTGACATGGGGTATGAGAATACTCTTGGGAACTTGTTGACTGAAGTTGAAGATACTGAAGCAGATAGTGGTCATGGCAATATGGATGCGAAGCTTAGTGGCTAAGATTCTGTGCTTGTAATTGGAAAGACGCTCCATTCCTAAGTCAGCTGGGGAGGAGCTTTGGTGGTCCATTTGGCTGTCATTTCTGTTGTCCAGATTATTTGCAGGGTTGTAATCCGGATATTGTTTTGTGTTCAAACCCTCATATCCTTTCATTTTTGTCTAGCTTGTTTAGTCGTAGTGGTTTGTCTAGGGTTGTCTAGGTTTGTTTCAGTTCATTCTAGGGTTGCAATCCAGTTTGTTTTGTTTTTGTTTTGTTATTCAAACTGTTTCATCGTTTGTCTAATGCAAATTCCGATCTGTTGTTACTCTCAATCATTTTCTTTGTTTAGTTCTTTTCTAACTTTTTGTTTTGCCTTTTTCTGGTTCTAGTGACATGACATGCACGCATAATTCTCAGTTTGATCTTCAAAAGTGGCGAAGCAATGAGACCATTTCGAAAACGATAAGGACACTTGAGGAAATGAGAACAGATTGGGACATTTTGAGATTGTTTGACGCCCGAACCATGTGAAACTGGGGCAAGTAAAACATAAAAATCCCCGTAAAAGCAAGTTGGCCAAATTGACAGGGGGCCGGTCGTGGTAATAATAGTAGAGTGTTGTCGAATGGCACATTATATCTGACAGATGTAGAAGGAAAATGTGTGGAAATGGTCGTCAATTCCGATGCGGTCAAGAGATGATGTGTATGGTTTCTTTATTCTGATTGTACTTGTTTGTATTTGGCATATTTTGAAGTTTGAAATGACGAAGACGTTTTGTTCTGCTATCTAAACACTTTACCCTTTTGTCAACCTCTTTGAGCCTTATTTGTTTTCTTTCATACCCCTCTTTCGGAATCAACGGCACAATTAAAGAAATGTAAGTGCCGGAGATACGCAAATAGAAAAAGAAGGAAAAAGAAAAGGAAAGAAAAAAGGGAAAAGGAAGAAAGGAAAAGGAGAAAGAAAGAAAGAAAGGAAGAAAGGGAAAGAAGAAAAAAAAGAAGAAAAGTAAAGAAAAGAAAAGAAAAGAAAGAAAGAGAAGAAAGAAAAAGAAAAATGAAGAAAAGAAAGGAAAAAGAAAAAAAAAACAAAAAAAAAACAAAAAAAACAAAAGAAAAAAAAAACAAAAAAGAAGAAAGAAAGAGAGAGAAAGAAAATCGCAACAACGTAGTTTCTATGAAGTGAACTACTTTTGACTTGATCCCGAAAGGGTACGTAGGCAGCCTTACTCCGAGGTTCAGTCATACCAAAATAGAAATAAAAAATCCCCAAGCAAGAAACTGGGGCAGAAGTTGTGATTGTTGTGGAAATTGGATTCCGAAAGTTGTAATTTGAACCTATTTGAAATGTTTTGAGCCTTTCATACCTTTATTTCTAACCCAATCCAAAAGCCTACATTATGGTCCAAAAAAAGACCTTCTGATCAATTTTAGGAAACGCCAAATCAAGCAGGTAACGGTAATTCGTGGTAGTGGCAACATTCTGGTTCAAAGCAAAAAACAAAAGATAAAAATGAGAGAGTCTTATGGGTGAAAACCCTCACGAGCACCGTAAGGCGATGGGAGTTGAGAGAAAATAAATGAGAGAGTCTTATTGGTAAAAACCCTCGCGGGCACCTTGAGGCGAAAGTGAGTTGGAAAATGTTTAAATGGCAAAAGGTCCGTGGGTGGAAAAATGTTTCGAGGTACCGCAGGAAAGCAAGGTTAAGGTCTGGGTAATTCAAACAATTGATGGAAGTTCTGGGCAACATAAGTACGGCAATTGAAAGTTGGTTATTTGGACAGATTGGGCCGATCAATCCAAAATGCATGTCATAACCATTGGTACCAGCTGTCTCGCTCAGATAAGTTTCTTTTCCTTCTCTTTTTAAAACAGCCATCTGGTTTTGGATTCTTCTTATCCTTGACTCAAAAATCATTGCATTTTATTTCCTTTTGAGGGTTTTATCTAGTTGAGATGTTTCAGCACTAGTCTTGGTTAATGCAAGCAGAAAGGACTTCAAAGCTCACTATCGGCTTCTAGAATTGTAAAGCACAACGTGGTCAAAGCATGTCAAAAACAACTTGATGTCAAGTGGAATACAGGGAATTAACGGAAGTTTCATCGGTGAAGTGATTGGGGAATGTCGTGGGAAAGGCAAAAGCTTAAACAAAAGGTCAGAAAAATGAAATAACAGCGTGGGTGTAAAACATTTAGGTTGCCGGATGTTGGGAAATTTAAAAGTTGGTCAGAAAGTCAAGCGGCTCAAGGTCAGTGCGTGGAAGGCAGTTAACACAAAGCAAGGCAGTGGAAGGATTTTTCAGCAAGAAGGCCATCAACTAACCACCGTTTTAAACTGACGAAATTTTCTTTGATTGTAACAGGGGCAGAAAGTTAGCCATTGAGAAGGAATTCTCCAAGAAGGAAAAACAAGCAGTAATCAGATTTAATCGCAAAGTACGGTTTGATTAGATACAAGATAATCCTGAATAACATAGGGGAATATAATTTGGGTTGCAAAGTTTGCATGATTAGAATAGATGCAAGTTGTCAGGACCTTCCTGGATAATAGGACATAATTCATATACCCGGGTAAGATACCTTGGTACAGTGAGAAGTAACACCTTAGGTTCATAATTGTTTGGAGCAGTTAGGAGCCCGCCTAGATAACAGAGGAATACATTCAATTTCGAAATTCAGAAATCAGGAGTCCGCCTAGAGAATAGAGACATACAATTTAATTTTAGCAATCAGGAGCCCACCTGGATAATAGAGGAGTAGTTTCAAATTTTAAGTTCAACAGTCAGGAGTCCGCCTGGAGAATAGAAACATACCATTTAAATTTTAAGCAATCAGGAGCCCGCCTGGAGAATAGAGGTGATATAATTCAATTTTAGTTTTCAATCAATCTCTTTGTCTATTTTGAAGTCAGGAGCCCGCCTGAAGAATAGAGGCATACAATTCAAGTTTCGGAGGTCAGGAGCCCACCTGGAAAATTGAGGTTGTTATATTTTAAGTTGTAGTTGAAGTCAGGAGTCCGCCTGGAGAATAGAGGTATTATAATTCAAGTTTTAGTTTTAAAATCTCATCCAGTAACATGTGCTCAGTTTTCAAACTGGGGCAGGAAGTTTTCGTTGTTGTGTTTGTATTGTGAAGTCAGGAGCCCACCTGGATAACAGAGGAATACATACAGTTCGAGTTTCAGAAGTTGGGAGCCCGCCCAGATAACAGAGGAATACATTCGAGTTCGAGTTTATTCAAGTTCAGCAGTTTGGAGAGAGGGAATAACATCTCAATTCACCAGGGGAATATCAACAGGGAATTTTATCGAGAAAGAACAAGACAATGAGGCAACAAGGAGACACAAGACAACAAGGCAGCAAGGAAGTACAAGACCAAGTTTGAAGAATTTAGATAGGATTTTTGTAATTCATAGAGCATAGTCAGTTTAGCTTCTTTTATCTTTGACGTGGTGTAATAAGGGAGGTCAGCAAGCAGTAACAACAACAGTAACAACAGCAAGCGCAGTGCAATCACAGTTCCTGGTAGTCCTAGCTACCAGACATTCCCGAACTACACTGACCTGATTCTTGTTTAGCCCAGGATATGCAGGCAACCTCTGAAGCAGGATGCGGTCAAACTTTTCAAAAATGCTTCACACAGAATTTTCAAACGGGCAAAAATCGCTCTTATTTGCTCACTTATCTTTGCCCGAAAACATTTCATGTTTTCAAGCAAAGAGGGGCAACTGTGAGCACGTGATTTTTGCCCTAAATATGATTATTCCCAAAATCCCAAACAAAATAATTTTTCTTTATTTTTTACAATTTTTTTGCATTTTGGTGTCATTTTCTGATAATTATTGCATTCTATTTGCGCATGTTAATTCTTATAAAATACAAAAATATGCATTTTTGCATTTTTAGGTTTTAGTTTTAGGTTTTTTAGTATCAATTAAGGTTTAATTTGTTTAGAACAAAACATGAAAATCACAAATTAGTGCATTTTTGCATTTTAATGATTTTTATTGGGAATTTGTCATGAAATAGTTTTTAAAGCAATTTTAGGAATTAATTAGTCTTTGTTTTGAAACAATCAGGATTTCATGTTAGTTTTACATCTTTATAAAAATTAGAAAAATTATAAAAATTGTAAAAGTAAGAAAAGAAAATAAAAAGAAAATAAGGGTAGGAAATTTGGTCTTAATAAAGACCCAAATTTGGGCCAATTTGTTAGAAATTTTCAGGCCCAAACGCCCTAAACCCGTTGCAAACCAGTCCAGCCCACATCCCCAACCCGGTCCGGTCCCTAGTAAGTCCAAACGACGTCGTTTCCCCAGCCTTCAATCACGACCGTTGGATCTCATCAATCCAACGGTCCGGATCTAACTAGGTTGTTTGTATATAATTGTCCGAAAACTCCCCCTACCCCATTTGCCTCATCTTCCTCACCCCGCCTATCCTCTCAAACCCTAATCCGCGCTGCCCCTAAATCCCTCACCGGCGGTGAACGCCACTTACCCCGTTCAGACCCAGATTAACACCACAGATCCCCCATGAATCCCTCTTTCCACTCCCATTATTAGTTTTTCTCGAATGTTGCCGGAGCTCGTCAGATCTTCGATTGAAGTTTCCGGTCAAATCGCAGGTTTACCCAAACCAACCCAAAGTCACACCACACAATCCCCGGCCTTCCCTCAACACTAATCCATGATTATTTTCCTTCAAATCTCTGTGAAACGGCTCGAATTTCAGATCTAAGAATTTCTGGCCAAAACCCTAAACCAAAATCTTTATGATTTCGAACCGTAGTATCCTTAACCATGTTTTCTCTTGGTTAGGGATGTTGCGTGTCAAAAATCTGAAAGGATTCGGACGTCAGTGACTAGCCGGAGTTCCTCGTGCTTCTGTGAGTATTTCCTGTTTCTTTTTACTCGCATGGTTGAAGTTTTAGTTACAGTCCTGGTTTCATTAAGTGTTCTGTCAATTTTATGATTTTTTTTGTATTAGCATAGTTCTGTCAATTGCTGTTAGTTCTGGGTTTGATATTTGAATGGTCGATTGTGAGTTTATTGGTTAAGAATTAGTTTAATTTCATTTAATATTGATCAGTAGCTTAAGTTTTGCTTCGATCAATCCTGGTTTCTGGTTTTTCTTAGTTTGATTGAGTTGGTATAATTGAGCAATTGGGTTTGGTCAGTTTGATTAGTTGATTTCTGAGTGCTAATTAATCAATTTCAGTTAGTTTTGGATTAACTTAGGGGATTGGTTTATAGTTGTTGAGGATGAGGGTAGAATCAGTAACTTTGAGAAGCCTTCAAGGGTAGTTTGGGTATGGAAAAGGGTAATTCTGATAGGAATAGTAATATCAAAGTATATGGAAGGGCAGTATAGGTATTGTATGGGTAGGGTAACACCCTAGGGCCTTCTAGAATAGGATTTTAGTGCACATTTTAGCACAATAGGGGTGTTTACTTGTTTAGCAAGTCAAGAATAGAGGGACTAAACTGAAATAAGGGAGGGACTAAAAAAGAAGGCCTAAAATCTGATCTACTCTCTCTTGTTGCCTATATAAGGGCATGAAATGCCTTGGGAAAGGGGGGTTCTTCTTCTGCCTTCAGCTCTGAGCTCAAAAATCCCCACCAAAAACTCTCCTCCCTGCTTTCAATTTCATCTAGCATTTCAATTCCAGTTTACTCAGAAAATAAAACATCAAAATGAAGAAATCAAAAACAATTTTATAGTTTCATTACTAGTTTTGGATTTCAGTTGGGTTTGGGTCTACCAGGATTGCAGAGGTATTTAGATTCAGCTGTGAGGGCTAGGAGTGTATTTCAAGTGTGTGTTGAATTGATCTGTGGAGTCTGCTTGTATTTCTGGTTTTCAAAAGCAGTTCCTGGCATGTTCTGTGGTGGATATTGTTGAGTTTTGTTGCTGTTGCTGTTCAAAGTGGCTAACTCCTTTCCTTTTCTCTATTTACATTCCAATTTCCAGGTACATTTTTTTGAACCTCACTGATGTATGCTCGTTGAAGGTGAAATGAAATGTTCAAAGGGTCTATTGTTTCAACTGAAGGCAGTCTGTATTTTAACTAATATTAGTCTTGTAGTTTTCTGTTATATAACTGGCAGTTATATGTATAATTAAGATTGTCAGTAAGGTTGATTACATGTTGAATGTTGCATAACGTTGAACTGTTGAATTGGGCATTTGAAATAGCATGAGTATAGGTTTGGTCTAATTTGAAGGTTCATGTGAATTCAATAGTCATCAGTAGCAATTGGATCTATGTAAATGACATGTGAATTCAGGAGCAGGTCTGGTGACATTTAGCCTAGTTACTAATAATTTTGTCATTGATCATGCTAGTATAATAGAATGTCTGCTTTGGATTAAAGGTTATGAAATCGATTGGTAGGCAAACCTGATTTATTGTTGGTAGATTGGTATTGAAACCAGTTAAAAATCATGAAACAAAATTCATTCACAATTGAGTTAGTTCATTAAAAGCAGCAGGTCTTGATAGGTAATTGGTAGGAAAAATCGGTTTAGGAATTTTGAAGTTCACGGCTATCAGTTAAAATGAGGGTATGCATTGTCGTTATGGTGACTCGTGATGTTGTATAAATTGTTGCAGTTGGAATCGTACTCATATTCGTTGGGCCAATTAGACCGTATCAAAGTCATAAGATAGGCCCATTCTTTATTTGAATTTGGTTCTAGTTTACTTAAGTGTAATTCAATTCTAAATTAATTAGTCTTTTAGAGACACATAATAAGTAGGAAATCATAGTTGCTTCGGGATTACTACTAGCCTCGCCCAAATAAAACCACTAATTACGGGGCCCTCAATGTGGTTATTAAAAAATGATTAGAATTTGGGATGGCCATTTAGCGAACTCCACGGTCTTCCCCAAAATAATATTACGTTAGAATCTTTAGGCGCGATTTTAATTAAAGTACCTTCTTAAACTCGGGTGCGCATTGATGCGACCCAAATCCAAATCTCGACGAAGTCGAAACGTGTTGATAACCACGGGTGCATTGATTGCGACGTGGTTCGAAACGCGTTTTCACGACGTTGCAACTCTTTTAAAATAAATAATGATAAAAAGCGGTTTACGAATAAAAGGCACATAAGTTAGCATGTATTAAAATCAGATAAAATCAAATACAACAGTTAAGCGACCGTGCTAGAACCACGGAACCCGGGAATGCCTAACACCTTCTCCCGGGTTAACAGAATTCCTTACTCGGATTTCTGGTACGCGGACTGTTAACAGAGTCATAAATTTCCTCGGTTCGGGATTCAATCGGTGACTTGGGACACCATTAATCTCTCAAGTGGCGACTCTGAATATTAATAATTAAATCCTGTTCTGATTGTCCTTTAAAAGGAAAAACTCCTTTGCGCCCTTGCGGGTGTAGGTGAAAAAGGAGGTGTGACATGTACTAACTTTGTTCTTTCTTTGGTTCTTGTGATTTTTCTTTATCCATTTAGATGCCTCGTGCTTTTATTATCCTAATATGCCTCTATTGAGTTTCTTAGTTCAACTTTTCTACTGATTCTATATGTTCATTCTGACTATTCATGTTAAGACTATATTTTCTCCTTAAATCAGGGTTGTGTTGAATTTTGATTTACCAATTTGCTTCGTTAAAGACTATGTGTCGAATCCTGACTATTCATTTCTTGACTTCCTTTGTCTATGAGACTTCCTGACTTTTTACATGATTTTCTCATTGATTGAACTCTTGACTATTCTGAAATTCTTATTTTTCTGTTTTGATTTGAACTCTTTCCTTAATAAAACCTTTGATTCTTACTTCTCTACTCGGTTTGATTGAACTTCTTGTCTTAATTAGTTTTTCCCTTACCTTATTTGTTATTTGCTGATTCTTACTGATTATTTTCTTAATTGAAACTCCATACCCAAGTCTTACTTGATTCCCTTCCTTAAATATCTGTCCTGCTTTACCATTGATTGATTATCCCTTGATTAAGGAAAAGACTTTTTGATTTTACGTGTGACTGATTCCATGAATTTCCCTAATTGATACATAATTGATCCCTTACCTTATTTTGTTTAATTCTTGATTACTATATAAACTCTCTCTTATTTTAATTTTTGGACACGAACAATAGTTCAAAAACTACCACTTTTACGCTCTAAAAAGGCTTTCTCTGCTCTCTTTGCTACTTGTGATCTCTGTTGTTCTAGCCAGCTGCGAGCCAAGGATGAAAATTGCACAATACCTTTCTCACATCTTGTGTTTTTCTTCATTCCTTAACTAGGTATGCTTCTGATTAATTTTAAGAATCAAAACCTATGTATTTACTTACTGCTTTAGTCCATATGGCCTGAATCCAATCTTGCTTCTATTTACTGTTTACCCAGCATGCCTAATACTGCCTATTCAAACCTATGATTAGCATGTTTCCACTTTACTTGCTTATTTGCCATCTTGTTTCACATGTCTACATATGTAACTAGCCTGTTTGACTGACTACTGCCTGCCTAGCATGCCTAAACTCTGCTTCTATGTAATTAGCATGCCTTCACCTGTTATATTTGCCCAGCATGCTCAATTAAGACCTTGCCTGTTCTGCCTTACTCTTGCTAAGTTAATTTATCCTAGAATGGTTTTAACATGTTTTCTGCTGTGATATTTGTTGCATGACCTGCATTCCAATTCTGTGGAACCCCTTTAAGAGTTTTATTAAGGTGTATCCTCTGTGTTCCCAACCCCTATTCCCTTGTGTGATGGTTGTTTGCCAAAGTACTTCCTAAAACTATTTGTTCTATGATTTATGTTCTGATTGCAAATTGTTCCTTTACACTTTCCCAAACTGTTTTATCACTAAGGATTTTCATAAATTCTTTTCAATCCTAAGACCTTTCTTTTAAACTCTTTCAAATCATTATGCAGTTTCACTTACTCCTAGAATACTAGGTCCTGCCCCTCTGGTATGTGTACTGCTTAGTGACCATTGAGATCTCTCTGAACTCTGGCATATCAGGGCTAGCACTTCCACACTGCACAATAATCAGTTGTTACTTGGGAAAGGTCTAGGTATGAGCGCTGCTCGGGATCCTTGAGGTCCTTAGGGAACTCTAACACACCTAGACATGAAATTGGCTATATAATTTTGGCCATTTGAGACTACTGGAGGCTTGGAAATCATTTTGGGCCTACTTCAGGCTCCTTATAGCTTAATTTCTGTTCTATTTATGTAATTCATTCAATTCTTGGTCTGTAATGATTAATTGTAAACAAACAGTGGGATAATTAGTGAAAAGGGAGTATAGTTGTATATTGTGGGTAAAATTGGGTAGATACCATGCCTATAGGGTCCTTATTGATTCAAATTGTTTAATTAGAAATCATGCCTGTAGGACTTAAAACCAGTTTAGTTAGAAAATCAGTTTAATTCATGTTTATTATGAATCAGTTTAAGTAACTAATCTGTCTGCTTCTTTAATAAGTTTTCAACACTGCCCTGAATAATATTGCTAGAAAGCATGCCTATAGGATCCCCAAATTGGCCGTTTAAAAATTGTTTACTGCTTTACTGCATTCCTAATCAGTAATAGATACCATGCTCATAAGACATCACTCTTATACGCCTAGGCAAGCCTATAGGACGATTAATAATCCTGCAACTGTATAACTATTTTCTGTTATCTATGACTGCTCATGTTCATACAAATCTAAAATCAGTAGGCAAGCTGAATAGGTCTGTGACACTTTGGTCCTAATTCAATACTGTACAATCTTTGCTCACCTAGATATCATGTTCTAAGGTTTTCTCCTAAATATTTGAAACTGTTGTTTGAGACGTGCACTTATTTGTTATGTTTGTGGAGGTAAATGTAAGCCTTTAATTGTTCTCTTAAATGTAGTACTAATTGTTTTGATTGACGCTTAGACTTTTCTCCTTTAAATACCTTAGGATGGTCCAGAACTACCTAAATTATAGGTCCTAAATACCTCCAGGGCCACAAAAAAGGGACGGGTAGTGCACGCATAGGATATCTCTCAATGCTAGAATGCTTTAGGCTATGACCATGGGAAGGGAATTAGGTAGTAAGGATATGATGACTACACGTTAATGCCACGTGTAGCCCCTACTTGAGGAGTGATTATCGGGCATTGTGTGGGTATGATCCTGCAAGTTAACCAACCTAGGACCCCTCTTTCCCAACTCTCACTGTTTAAATAAATTTACTTTTCTTTATATATGTGCAACTTGTTTAAACCCTTCTCCCTTCTTTCATTACTTGAATCATACATGTGCTTGGAATATCACAACATTCCTTTACTTACGAGTATGTGTTAAAACTGTTTATTTGTTAAAATGACTAATTCACATAGTTTAAGTTCAGCCGGGACCCACCGTTATGGACCGCGAGGGATGCCTAACACCTTCCCCTCAAGGTTATTTCGAGCCCTTACCCTAAATATCTGGTAATGCAAATTAGTCCAGGAGTTAATCACTCTAAGGTACCCTAACGCACCATAATCCGTTAGGTGGCGACTCTTCAAATACCCAATCCCAAAAGGAAACGAGTTATTTCTCCCATGAAAGTCGAAACCCGAACTTCCCCATCAAAAAGGGAAAAAGGGGGCGCGACAGCATGGCGACTTTGCTGGGGATATTTTTAGGCTCTTACCATAACGAACTTATCTTTTGTGAATTAGTCCAAGCATGCTCTATCCCACGTACCCTTTCCTTTTATTTGAATTTAATTGTCTGTTTTCAAGAATTTATGATTCTTTTATTCCTGAAACTGACTTGTCTCTTATTTTCTTTTTTCTGTAACTATCTCTTCAATAATTTAAATACTGCATTTACCATTTTCTCACATGAAAATACGTGACAACATGCTCTTTATTGCTGCATAAATCATGCTCAACATCATATTCCACTCGTGCGTAATTAATCCTATAGCAACGCTTAATGAGTGTTTGCGCTCTTCCTATATATCACCCTTTAAATTTGGAAAGGCGTATTTGCGGGAAAACTAGTCGATCAGCGGTGCGTTCGACGATTTTGTGCCTTTCCCCCCTAAGTTGTCCGCTTGAGGGTCGCAGTCTAGACCCCTATAACAACCCTACTCTGATTAAATTGTACATGCATCATGGTTAAACCTAGTCGGGTTAATATGTTATCCGTATAATAACCCTTTAAGACAAGTCTTGTCCAAAAGTCCATCGGGTTTTTCATAATACCAACGGACGTAACTACGATTATGTGCATTAATTTGGAGAAATAAGTGCCAATATGCTAATCATTACTATATAAATATACGAACATGGAGGGGGAAAGGGCATAACTCTCTTTGTTTTGTAGAAAATGAGGCACGGGGTCCCCAGGTTCGGTATGGCTAGCACACCCTCACTCTTGCTAGATTGGTGGAGGGATTTTCCTTCATGTGACCAAAACCATGTGAAACGAGTCTTAGGAAACTTGCCTTCTTTGATGGACCTTTAGCTTAACAAAATGCTGATCAAGGCTACAACTATGTTTTGGGACAAGGAAAGGGTTGTGTTCCATTTTGAGAACATAGAAATGACACCTATTCTGGAAGAAATAGGAGGATTTGCCGGGGTTGCCTTGGGATAGCCCTAATCTGTTAGCACCTAAAAATCGCACTGCTAGGGGATTTCTGAAAGTGGTGGGGCTGAAGAAGAATGACAACTTGAAATTCCTAAAGGACTCCTACATACCTTTCGAGTTCCTTTATGAAAGATACAGTCACAACAGCTCCTACTGCCTTTTTGATATTGAGTTCTCAATCACTTCTTTAGGTTGGATTCATTGTAGGGTCTTCGTGTTTATTATGTATTTCTTGGGCATGCTAGTGTTCCCAATCCAAGGGGATATGATCCATACTAGGCTGGCCATAGTAACCAAAACTCTGATGGACGAGATCGAGAGGGAGACATACACTATTGTCCCTATGATTATTGCAGACATGTACTGGGCTTTGGAGCGATGTCAGAAGGGGTTTAGGTTCTTCGAGGGTTGCAACTTGCTGCTACAGGTCTGGTTGTTGGAACATCTCTAAAAGGGACAATATTGTTAAGAATTTTCGCGAAGGTCGTGGAATGATCATATAGCCTTCTATCATCCCAAAAGAATGAAGTACATTCCAGACATGTTTCTCAGCCAGAGGATGTTGTGGGATGGGTACAACTTTTTTGGAAATTTGACTGAGGATCAAGTCCAGTTCATTACCAACTCCGCCACAGCACCACCATCAACCAATTCATTACCTGCCAATTGCCACTTATCATACCCCCCAGAATACACCACAACCCATTCCTGACCCTCAAAACTCTACCAATGACCACCATTACACCCAGACACCTAGCACTCATCATAACAATCCTATATATGTGGAAACCGTACCTCACTCTATCCAACCAATCTCCTATACCCCAGAATCCTCCGAGAAGGACTTGCTCATTAAAAAACATAGCTGAAGAACTCAAGAAGTTAACGAGTCGAGTTCAGGGTGTCGAATGTGGCAAGGGAATATAAGGTTTGAACTATGAAGACCTATGCATACAGCCAGATGTAGAACTGCCGGAGGGATACAAACCTCCTAAGTTCGAGATGTTTGACAGCATAGGTGATCCCAGGGTTCATCTGAGGACCTATATGACAAGCTTGTCAGGGTTGAGAAAGATGAAAAGATCCGAATGAAGCTCTTTATAAGGAGTCTTACTGGAGATGCTTTGTCCTGGTACATTAGTCAAGATACCAAGAAATGGTCCAATTGGGTGAGTATGGCGTCAGATTTCATGGACCGGTTCAGGTTCAATACAGAGAATGCACCAGATATTTTTTAGATCCAGAATCTTAAGAAGAAACCCACCGAAACCTTCCGCGAGTATGCTACTCGTTGGAGGTTGGAAGCGGCCAAGGCCAGTCCATCTTTGGACGAGGAACAGATGAGCAAGTTCTTCGTTAGAGCACAGGATCCACAGTATTATGAAAGATTGATAGTTATTAAAAACTATAAATTCTCTGATATCATCAAGCTTGGGGAAATAATTGAGGAAGGCACAAAGAGCGGGATGGTAATGAATTTTGAGGGACTACAAGCCACAAATAAGGCATTACAATCAGGCGGTATATCAAAGAAGAGAGACGTTGGGGCAGTAATGGTGGCGCAGGGCCCAAAATCCCCACTTATATATCAAACACCTCCACCCACATATCAAAAATCTCCACCCACATACCAAGCATCACCACCCACATACCAAGCACCACCACCCACATATCAACCTTCACCCCCCAGATATTCCCAAACAACCATTGCCTATCATACCTATAATTCCCAACCATCTCATTTCCAGTAACCTCCAACTCACCAAAATTTTCCAAGATCACGACCAAACTTTGACTGCAAGCCACCTAAATAGTACACTGCTATTGCTGAACCCATCGACCAACTGTATGAAAGGTTGAAAGCCATTAGTTATGTCACCCCTATTCCTGCTATGGCATTAGAGAATCCATCCCAATGGGTCAAACCAAACAAAACCTATGCATACCATTCTGGTATGAAATGACACACCATTGCCGAATGCCAAATGTTGAAAGATAAGATCCAGATGCTGATTGACAACAAGGTCATACATGCGAAGGAATCCATACCTAATATCCGCAACAACCCTCTCTTTGATCATAGAGGTGGTGGGGTACATGTGATAGAGACGAACGAAGAGTGGGATCCTGAGGGGTCAATCAGGCTTATTCGAGAAGGCGATGACTTTAAACTTACAGTCGCACTCACTCCCATTGTAGTACAAATTCAGTTACCAATCGAAGTTAAGATAACTACATTAGTCCCATTTGAGGTAGAGGTAGCTCCGCCTGCGGCCACCCTTGTTCCATTTGATGTGGAAGTGGCAACACCTTTCACGATGACAATATCAACCACACGTCCTTTTGACTCAAAAGCAATACCCTAAGATTATGTTGCCGAGGCTAGGCGAAAAGGGAAGGCAAAGATGGAGGAATCTGATGCTACGCTAGAAATGACCAGGACCGGGATAATCTATACACCCGAACACTTGAGAGGACCAAGTAAGGATACTGCTGCCAAGCATCTTGTCATTGAAACATGACCAGATAACCTTTGGAGGAAAGTGCAAGCAAGGGAATATTCCGTCATCGATCATTTGGACAAAACCCCAGCTCAGATATCCATATTGTCACTATTGCAAAATTCAGAGGCATACAAGAATGCTTTGATGAAGGTGTTGAGTGAAGCCTATGTGCCAACCAATATCACCGGCAGAGAGATGGCCAATATGGTAGGGCAGGTGCTGGAAAGTCACAAGATAATCTTCCACGAAGATGAGTTACCGCCCGAAGAGTTGAATCATAACAGAGCATTGCATATCACAGTATAATTTGAAGACAAGTTCATTGCCAAGGTCTTGGTTGATGGAGGTTCAAGCCTTAATATTTGTCCGTTGGATACTCTGAAAAGACTGGGCAAAGGTTTCCATGAAATACGGGCAGGGAGCATGAATCTGAAAGCTTTCGATGGGTCCCAAAAGGCCACGATTGGAGAGATTAATCTTTGCCTACAAATGGGGCCAACTTGGTTCGACGTTGAATTTCATGTGCTCGACATATCAGCCTCATAAAATCTCCTGTTAGGCTGACCATGGATATATGTCACCGGGGCCGTGGCTTCCACACTACATCAAGTCGTGAAATTTGAATGGAACCATCAGGAGGTGATCATTCACGGAGATGGGAGTAACCTTATTTAAACCAGTCAAACCATCCCGGTTATTAGGAATAAAAGAAGGTTGGGAGGGGAAACCTACCATCATATCGAACGTGTCAATGTCGTCTAAAAGGACAAATGGTGGAGTAACAAAATAGAAAGCTTACTGGCATGGTCTGGGTATGAACCCGGTAAGGGGCTTAGGAAGAATCTCCAAGGTATTACTAAGCTGAAACAGCTGAAGCGTCACGGTACTACCTTCAGGCTCGGATACCAGTATACATGGCAAGCGTATAATGATCAGTCACCTCCATAGCGTGGACCTTATTACCCTCTCGAGCAACCCGTGTCGCATCTGGATCAGACTTTTCACCAAGTTGGCACAATATCAGGAACTGTAGAAGAGGAAGTATTAGCTGGGCTGAGGAATCTGCTCTTGAAGGATGAGGACATGGACTATAGTGCAATAATTGAGGAGGAGGAGGAGGAAGAAGGCCTCACTATTCAGACTGTGGAGAAGGGAGCTGTTCTCAGGAACTGGACTGCCACACTATCCCGGGCCCGCCGAGTCCCTGGCTAGCTTGGCAGATTTTATTCCTATAGCCATTCTAGGCATTTAAGATTTTCACTAATTTGTTTTCAAGATTTACTTGTTTCAAATAAATGCTCGATTCATCGAGCTGTACTCATTCAGATGTTTTAAGTATTAATCAAATGCATTGCTCTTTATTATTTATTATTATCTTTCATCATTTTATTTCCACAACATTACTGTTACTTTTCCTGATGAACCGATGACTATGACATGTAATGAGGAAACGCAATATGAGAATAGTGATTCGGATGAAGAAGACGAGATACCTGAGGAAGTTGTGAGGGAAGTTGAAAACTTTGAGATTAAGCCTAATTCCAACCTAGACGAGACCGAAGCAGTAAATTTGGGGGACGCCGAGACTGTCAAAAAGACTCACATCAGCATTCACTTATCACCGACATAGAAAGAGGAGTACATTCGTTTCTTAAAGGAGTATGAGGACATTTTTGTATGGTCATATGATGACATGACCGGTTTGAGCACATCCATAGTAGCTCACAAGTTACCTACCAATCCTATGTGTCCGCCAGTAAAGCAGAAACTCAGAAAGTTCAAACCAGATATGAGCCTGAAAATCAAGAAGGAAGTTACTAAGAAAATCAAAGCCAAAGTTCTCAGGGTTGTTGAGTACCCAACCTGGTTAGCTAACATTGTGCCAGTACCGAAGAAAGATGGGAAAGTCAGGGTATGTGTTGACTATCGGGATTTAAACAGAGCAAGTCCCAAAGATGATTTCCCACTGCCAAACATATGCATCCCGATCGATAATTGCGCTAAGCATGAACTCCAATCCTTTGTGGATTGCTTTGCAGGCTACCACCAAAGTTGGATGGACGAAGAAGATGCAGAGAAAACTACCTTTATTACACCATAGGGGTATACTAATACAAGATGATGTCATTTGGTCTAAAAAATTATGGGGCTACCTACATGAGAGCCATGCAAACTATCTTCCATGATATGATACACAAAAAAATAGAGGTGTAAGTGGACGACGTCATTATAAAATCCAAGAGGGTCGCAGACCACATAGAAAACTTGAGAAAGTTCTTTGATAGGTTAAGGAGGTACAATTTGAAGCTAAACCTCGCAAAGTGTGCATTTGGGGTTCCCGCGGGAAAGTTATTGGGATTCATTGTCAGCCATCGAGGGATCGAGCTAGATCCATCTAAAGTCAAGGCTATTCAGGAGTTACCGCCGCCTAAGAGCAAAAAGGATGTGATGAGCTTCCCGGGATGTCTCAACTATATCAGTCGCTTCATAGCATAGTCAACGGTCATATATCGTCTACATAAATCAAAAGGTGGTCAAAGGGCAAGCATTGGTAGATCATCTTGCTGAAAACCCGGTGGGAGGAGAATACGAACCCTTGAAAATGAATTTTCCTGATGAAGAAGTGTCATGCATAGGAGAGGACATTACCGAAGCATATGACGGTTGGAGGATATTCTTTGACGGAGCTGCTAGCAATCGGTGACTCAAATTTGCTCGTGCACCAGGTACAAGGAGAATGGGCTGATAACTAGTGATTATGGTTCATTTTACACTCCTTCTTTCTTGAGTTTTGATTAAAAATGTGTATAAAATAGTCCCAAGGGCTTACATGATGTACTTGTTTGCAGGGTTTGGTCAAAAAGGTGACAATTAGTCAAAACCAGCTCAAAAAGAAGTGAAATATGCACAAGTACCAAGAACAAGTCCATGCATAGTGCAACAGATCCATTGCAGCCGCATTCTATTTGGTGCGGTCTGCAGTGAGAAGATTCAGAGAGGTGCATAGTTTGGAAACTCAAGCAATGCTGCCACAACGCATTTTGTGCGGACCGCGATGGCCTCACCGCGACTGCAATTGAGATTGTACGGTCTGTAAAGAAGGAGTTAAGAGAGTTGGGACTTTGGAGAATTAACGCCAATACTGTCCGCGGCCCACGGTGGCCAAGTTCAGAGAGCAGAGATAAGAATCCAAAAAGTCTCACCGCAGTTGCACTCCATCTCTTGTGGTCTGCGGTACCCCCCGCATGGGTATTTTGGTCCAGAAAATTCGACCTAGTATAAATACTTTATTTTTCCACTTTTAGGTCATTTTTTGTAATATGACTTTGGGCTAAGCACGTGAACGACTGTTCTTAACCATTTTGAGTAATTTTATAGTGGTTTTATCATTGAATCTTGAATTATTAGCTTGTAATTGAATCTTATGGGTTTTTCTTCATCTATTTTTTTTGTTTTCTTCCATTATTATGAGTAGCTAGACCCATTAGCTAGGGTTGTGGATCAACCCTACTGTGGGTATTTGATGTGTCTTGAGTCTTAAAGTTTGAATGTCTATGAGTGTTTGATATTTGGACTAATTTATGTTTTCCATGTTGAATTAGTAGTTGCAAATACTAATTTGTTCCTTTTTAACTTGGGTTCTTCTTGAGAAAGAGAGTTTGAGTCTAGGAAAATTAGTCCAGCTAGGAATTGGGGTATATTCAAGAGATTGATAGCCCCAATTAAAGGGTTAAACCTAGAGATAGTAATACCCGACTTGAACCTAAATTGCTTGCACAAATTATCATACCTAATTGGTCTTGAGAAAGTCAATTAGGGCAAAATTCCTTAAACTGCCGAGAGGTATAGAGTGAGAAGTTTCGTGCATTGGTTGTATCGTAATCCCCAACATGACAACCTTGCCTTAGATTCGAGAACCCGTCAAGTATTCACATAGGAGACAGTCACTTCCATAGTGCTTCCTTAACCATTTAGACAACCTTTCAAATATCTTATTCTTAGCTTAATTTAGCATCTTATTAGCATAATATTAGAAGTAAAATCAAAAGACCAACTATGATTGGAAGTGCAACTAAGAGCAATTATGCATCTCTAGTTTAGATAGGAATCCAATTCCCACTTCTAGCTCCCTGAGGATTCGATCCCAACCATCTCGAGTAAAAGCTGCTTCGACCGCTCTCGCCACTTCATAGTGGTGCAGGGTTGGCACAAATTACTTTTTGGAGTTGTGGCCGGGGAGCTAATGGTTTTGGCTATCTATCTAAATAGTTTTGTGTATTGTTCTTCTTTCCTTTCTGCATTCCTAATTTGTGTGTGTCAATATTTCATGTACAAAATGGCAGCAAATAATGTACCTCTTGGAGACCTTCTTCCGGGGAGGAGGTAGATGAAAATGTTGATGATGAGGTTCCTATTGTGCCTCAAGGACAAAGGAGAGGCCGCTAGGCCAATGATAATATTCCAGACCCTCCCCCGCCACCTCCAAGAGTGGCTCCTCGAGTGCTTCCCAACCAAGGATATGCAAGTGCAATTGTCCCATCCCGGATCCGGGCGGGCAATTTTCAAATTATAAATATGATGCTGACATTGTTGGAGCAGCGAGGGTATTTAACGGGCGCTGCCAATCAGAATGCTTACAAACATCTCAAGGTTTTCATGGATACCTGTTGGGGGAGAAAGCAAACTAATGTGTTAGAGGATGCACTTAGATTAAGACTATTCCCTTTCTCACTTAGAGGGAAGGCATTGGATTGGCTTGAATGACTTCCCAACCATTCCACCACTACTTGGGATAAGTTGGCAGATAAATTCATTGCAAAGTTTTTCTCGCCGGGACACATGGCAGCATTGAGAGATGAGATCTTAGCTTTTAAGCAGGAGCCCATCGAACCATTACATGAGATATGAGAGCGATATAGAACCATGGTAAAGGAATCTCCCAACAATGGTATGACTGAGGTAATGATACAACAGACATTTTACCGGGGCATTAACACAACAAATCAGTGCATAGTGAACCAACTTTCTAGGGGTAATTTCATGAAGCTGTCTTATGATGAGGCTTGTGACATTCTTGACGAGATGGCTGACACGTCCTCCACTTGGCAAAGTAGTGCCAATGTGCCACAGGGTGACCCCATGGTCACTCACTTGCAGAAAGAGCTACATGATCATGGGCAAGCTATAGCAGAGCTGACAATAACAATGAATCAGCTAGCGAAGGCACAGTTACAACAGGTTCAAAATCCGCGCCAAGTAAATGCTATGGAGGGTGTCAACATGCTAGTGAACAAAAGAAGACAAAGAGGTCAACAAAACCAAGGGAGTTCAGATCAATATGACAATGATTGTGGTGGATTCCAAGATGATGGTTATGATAGGCAGAATGAAGAGGTGCAATACGTGAACAACTATCAAGGCCAAAGGGGCAATTCTTCCAACCAACAACAATGGAGACCCCAAGGCAATTGGGGCAATCAACAACAACATGGGAATAGTAATTGGAGGAACAACAACTACAATTCCAATTGGGGTAATCAGAACAATAATCAGAACAATTAGGGTAATTGGAATGGCAACAACAACAACAACTGGGGTGGTAACAACAATCAGGGTGGTTGGAATAATGGCAATCAAGGAAATCAGGGGCAAGGCTTTCAAAGGCC
The DNA here is from genome assembly GCF_000715075.1 of Nicotiana tabacum. Taxonomy (NCBI): domain Eukaryota; kingdom Viridiplantae; phylum Streptophyta; class Magnoliopsida; order Solanales; family Solanaceae; genus Nicotiana; species Nicotiana tabacum. Next base: position 172,402,064 of record NC_134082.1, on the reverse strand, counting down.
CCCAATGTATCAACAACCGAACAATCCGCCCCTATTTCCATCCCAAGGTCCGAGTTCTTCTAACAATGAAATGGGGAGAATTGAAATGATATTTGAACAGATGATAAAAAAGAATGCGGACTCTGATGCTCAATTGGCTTCCCACAATACTTCAATCAGAAACTTGGAGGTTCAGTTAGGCCAAATCTTACAATCCTTGAATACCCGCCCTAAGGAGGCTCTACCAAGTGATACGGTAGTAAACCCGAAGGGTGGGAAAATTCATGTTATGGCGGTAACTACAAGAAGTGGACGAGACGGTAATGTGAATGCCTACAAACAAAAAGAAATTTTGAGTGATGAAGTTGAGTTGCACAAAGATGAGATTCCTTTGGTGGTTGAAAATGTGATTGATGAGAACATGAATGAGGAAGTGAGGATTGATATTCAAGATGCCGAGGTGGAGAGTTAGAATGACGTGAACCTGTCTAGGGAATACGTAATAGACATGTCGGAAATGGTTGTGCCTAATGACAAGGCTTCTTTGCCAAGGCTACCTCCACCTTATCCTCAAAGGCTCGCGAAGCCGAAAAATGAGAATCAGTTTAAGAAGTTTATTGACATGATGAAGAGCTTATCCATTAATGTGCCTTTGGTGGAGGCTCTAAAGCAAATGTCGAGTTATGCTAAATTCATGAAGGACTTGGTGACAAAGAAAAGATCCATGGATTGTGAAACTATCAAGATGACCCACCAAGTTAATGCAATAGTGCACTCAATGGCCCCGAAGCTAGAAGATCTCGGTGCTTTCTCCATTCCTTGCACCATTGGGAGTGTGGACTTTGCAAATGCTCTATGTGATTTGGGGGCATACTCAGTTTTCAAGACTTTGGATATTGGACAACCGAGACTGACTTTCATGAGATTGCAAATGGCGGATAGAACTATGAAGAGACCATTGGGTATAATTAATGATGTCCTTGTCCGGGTGGATAAATTTATCTTGCTAGCTGATTTTATGATCTTGGATTGTGATGTAGATTATGAAGTTCCAATCATATTGGGAAGACATTTCCTTGCTACTGGAAAGGCCTTAGTTGATGTGGAAGCAGAGGAACTCACCTTCCGGGTGGGTGATGAGAAAGTTGTCTTTCATGTGTGCAAGTCAATGAAGCAGCCCAACAGTTCTAAGGTGTGCTCCTTTGTGGACCTTGTCACGACATGTATAGTTGATGATACTAGTGCAATGATCAATGTGGAGGACCCTCTAGAGGTAGTAATATTGAATCTTGATGTAAATGAGGATGAAAGCCGAGTGGAGTGCGTGAATGCTTTAGATGGAATGAGCTATTACTCTTATGAGCCTAGGAAACTCTCTTTGGATCTTGAGAATAAGAAGACTCCACCAACAAAACCTTCACTAGAAGAACCTCCGGTGTTGGAGTTGAAGTCGTTGCCTCCACACCTTAGGTATGAGTTCTTAGGCCCTAGTTTAACTATGCAAGTTATTCTTTCCTCTTGTCTTACTAACATGCAGGTTGATGCCACATTGGCGGTGCTCCAAAAGCGGAAGAAGGCAATTGGATGGACCTTAGCTGATATTCGGGGGGATAAACCCCGCATTATGCATGCACAAGATTATTTTGGAAGATGATGCAAAGGTCTCCTTAGAACATCAAAAGAGGTTGAATAAGGCAATGCACGAAGTTGTGAAAAAAGAGGTGATCAAGTGGTTGGATGCCGGGGTTGTGTACCCCATATCTGATAGCCTCTGGACTTCGCCAGTGCAATGTGTGCCAAAGAAGGGTGGCATGACCGTGGTTGCAAATTCGCAAAATGAGTTGATTCCTACAGGACCCTGACCGGGTGGAGGGTGTGCATGGATTACCGCAAGTTGAATAAAGTGACCCGCAAGAATCACTTTCCATTGCCTTTTCTTGATCAGATGTTAGATCGACTTATTGGGCGTGCCTTCTACTATTTCTTGGATGGGTATTCTGGATACAACTAAATCTTTATTGCTACGAAAGATTAGGAGAAAACAACATTCACCTGTCCATATGGCACCTTTGCCTTTTCTAGGATACCTTTTGGGTTGTGCAATGCACCGACTACATTCTAGCGGTGTATGATGGCCATTTTCACCAATATGGCAGAAGATATTTTGGATGTGTTCATGGACGACTTTAGTATTGTGGGTAATTCATTTGATAAATGTTTTAAAAATCTTGATAGATTGTTGTCCCGTTGTGAAGAAACCAATCTTGTTCTTAATTGGGAGAAATGCCACTTCATGGTTGAGGAGGGCATAGTTCTTGGGCATAAAATTTCAAAGCGTGGTATAGAGGTGGACAAAGCAAAAATTGATGTGATTTCAAGGCTCCCTCCCCTAATTCTGTCAAGGGAGTTAGAAGTTTTCTTGGGCATGTGGGGTTCTACCGGAGATTTATCAAAGACTTTTCAAAAGTAGTGAATCCCTTATGCAAGTTATTGGAAAAAGATACCAAGTTCGTGTTCGATGATAGATGTATGCAAGCCTTTGAACTTCTCAAGAACAAGTTGACCACCACTCCTATTATTACTGCACCCAATTAGAGCTTGCCTTTTGAGCTCATGTGTGACGTGAGCGATGTTGCGGTTGGGGCGGTCTTGGGTCAAAGAGTCAACAAAATATTTCATCCGGTGTATTATGCGAGCAAGATATGAATGATTCTCAAGTGAACTACACGGTGACTGAGAAAGAGCTTTTGGCTATTGTGTTCGCGTTGGAGAAATTTTGGCTATACCTCATGGGTGCCAAGGTCATAGTTCATACCGATCATGCGGCACTCCGGTACTTGATGACGAAGAAGGATTCCAAAGCTAGACTGATGTGATGGGTTTTATTACTTAAAGAGTTTGATTTGGAGATTGTGGACCAGAAAGGTAGTGAAAACCAAATGGCGGACCACTTGTCTCGCTTGGAGGAGGAGGGGAGGCCTCGTGATGGCCTAGAGATCAATGATTCATCTCTCAATGAGCAACTCCTTTCTGTGTTGGTGAATGGTATGTCATGGTTTGGGACGTTGCTAATTTTCTTGTGACTGGTATAATCCCGTATGAGCTCTCTTCTAACCAAAGGATGATGCTCAAACGGGATAGTTTGGATTTCTATTGGGATGAGCTGTAGTTATTCAAGATTTGTATAGATGGTATGATCCGAAGGTGTGTCCCGGAGGAGGAGCAATTGAGTATCTTAGAGGCTTGTCATTCCTCTTCCTATGGTGGCCATCATGGCGGGGCAAGGACGACTTCAAAAGTTCTTAGTTGCGGGTTTTATTGGACAACTTTGTACAAAGATGCAAGTGAACATATGAAAAGATACGATGAATGTCAAAGAGCGGGTGGAATTTCGAAGAAAGATGAGATGCCTCTTAATACCATTCTTGAAGTTGACATTTTTGATGTATGGGACATTGATTTCATAGACCCATTTGTTAGTTCGTGTGGGAACGCATACATTCTTGTGGCGGTTGACTATATTTCAAAGTGGGTTGAAGCCATGGATCTACCCAACAATGAGGCCTGAAGTGTTGTTGCATTCCTCAAGAAGAGCATTTTTACAAGGTTAGGAACTCCTCGTGCAATCATAAGTGATGGGGGTCTCATTTTTGTAATAGAGCTTTTGACACTTTGCTTACAAAGTATGGTGTCAATCGCAAAGTTTCTACTCCTTATCACCCTCAGGCGAGTGGCCAAGTTGAAGTCTGAAACAGGGAAATCAAGAGTATATTGTCAAAGACGGTTAATGCAAATCGGACTGATTGGTCAAAGAAGTTGGATGATGCTCTATGGGCTTATATGACTGCTTACAAGACTCCGATTGGTATGTCTCTGTATCGGTTGGTATTTGGTAAAGCTTGCTATCTACCGATTAAGTTAGAGCACAAGGCCATGTAGGCTTTGAGGAAGCTGAATCTTGAATGGGATGTGGCAGCAAATCTTCGTTTAGAGCAGCTTAATGAACTTGATGAATTCCGATTCTATGCCTACTCCAGTTCATCCTTGTACAAGGACAAGATGAAGTACCTTCATGATAAATATGCTCGTGGAAAAGAGTTCAAAGTGGGTGATTTGGTTCTCTTGTTCAACTCTCGGTTATGTCTGTTTCCAGGAAAGCTTAAGGCGAAATGGAGTGGACCTTTTAAAGTGGTATTTGTGACCCCGTTGGTGCACTGACTTGAAGAACAAAAATGGAGAGATTTTCAGAGTTAATGGGCACAAGGTCAAGCACTACCTGGGCAAGATTGATGACAGCCACGTGGTGGCACTGCTCCATATAAAGTGATTTGATGGCAACCTGCATCGTGCCGCGATGTTAAATCAGGCTCTTATTGGGAGGCAACCCATGTGTCTTTCTTTTTGTTTTTCTTTGATTTTCTTTGTAGTATAGGATTTGCTTTTGGACTAACTGGTTGTGAGATATTGTATGATTGTTTTGATGCAGTGCAGGACCAAGTTGGAAAAAATGCACACTCTCTGATGTTTGCACTGCGGCCCCATTGCATTTTGTGCGGCTGCAAAGGCCTTAGTGCGGGGGCAACATTTCAATGCGGTCCGCAGAGTGATTGGTCAAAAAGGGGGTCCTCTGAAGTTCTCCACCATGGCTGCAATACATTTTGTGCGGTCCGTGGTGGACCACTATGGCCGCATTGCATTTCTTGCGGTCTGCAGTGGACGTCTCCCTAGTGCCTCTTATTTCTGAGTACTGCGGATCGCAGTGCCATTTTGTGCGGTCCGCGGTGGGTAGGTAAAGTGGGCCCCAGGTCCTTTTTCTATATTTCAAATTTTTCGATCCTTTACTCTCAAATAGTAAAAAATACTATTCACACAAGCCCTAACTGCAAGATTTCATTCACTCACTGTCAATCATCTGTGTTGCATCTCACTAACTGGTAATCTTAATTTTTTCTTAGTTTTTTTAACTTTGTTATTTTCTTTTAATTAGCTAGTTTTTCTTCTTTTTCTTCCCATTTTCTTTCAATTCTGTATCATAGGTTTGTTTAATCATGCTGGGATTAGGGTTAATTAGTGACAACTAATGATTAAACACCTAGGAAATTAATAACATATGATTTTAGGCTTAAATTGAGCAAAATTTGAAACCCTAGGATTGGAATTTCTGTTCTGGGCTTACCACGGTCCGCGATGGTATTTTGTGTGGTCCGCGGTGCTTCTTTGCGGTACGCAATACCATTTTGTGTGGATCGTAATGGTATCACTTTAGAAAGGTTGTAAGTTGAGGACCGCGACCGCAGTGGATTTCATGCGGTTCGTAGTGCCTTAATGCGGACCGCAATACCATTTTGTACGGTCCGCGGTGGCCTTTATCAAAGAGTGAGTAGTCTGACCCCCACCTCAGTGTGGACCATGGTGCATTTTGTGCGGTACACGGTAGCTTCATTTCGGCCACCCTTCATTTTGTGCGGTCCGGGGTCTGCAATTCTGCAATTCTGCTTTTCATTTTCAACTGCCTGCAATCTTATTCTGCACTGCTTCATTTGATACTGGGATACTAACAAGAACAGAATGCATTCTCCTTGCAGATAATGGTGAAATCACAAGGCAGAGGCGATAAACAGACAGGGAAAGGAGAGTCCTCCCAGGGTAGGGGACGAGGCATGATTAGATTGACCCCACAAGCCCGACAAGCTATCAAGGACACCAGAAGATTCATAAGGGCTGCTGATAGAGCTGCTTCCCAATTGAGAAGTGAGTATATGCCCTCCTGGGAGGCATCCGACTCCGACTCCATGCCAAAATATGTTCCTGACGGGCCGGAGAGGCCCAGATTGAGGGATACACCTCCGAGCACCCCTACTGCCCAAGCATTAGTGTACATTTCGTCTGAGTCATCTAAGGGTCAGTTGCGAACGGTGACAGTGCATATTCTACCTCACCTACAGCTTCGCTATCCAGTGAGGATCCCGTAGAAGAAGGAGGGGGTGAGCCCCAAGTAGGAGGGGTGGAGAGAAATAGGAACCCGAAATCATGGCAAGACAGGTTTGTGAGCGAAGTGGCCTACCACAAGTTCAGAGAATGGTGGCCCGAGAGGAAGTTAATACCTGAGCGGAAATTCATTACTAAGTACCTTTTACCTCATAATCCTAATGTGCTGAGGCAGTTCAGAGAAAGAGCAGGATGAGACTATTTCATAGGCCACGAGGAGGATGCAAATGAGCACTTGGTGAAGTAGTTTTACACGAATGTTGCCCACATAAAAAAGGGCACCACAGTGACCAAGATGCGAAATTTGAAAGTAAAATTTAATGGAAAAACAATCAATGACTACCCGGGCTTCCCGGAGGAGGATGAGGCATTGTACTTAGAAAAGGTGGCATTAGGTGAGGCTACTCGTCCTTTGTTAGCAAATTCTTGGCAATCCCAGGTACCACCCCAGCTTGGTTGACCGCAGGAGTGAAAATTCTGAGGAGGACCCTGAACTTCGAAGCAAAAGGGTGGGAGACATTTGTTTGTAGCAGGATAGACCCCACCACTCATGACAACTCTCTTCCTATCTTCCGGGCTATATTGGTGGCATCTATCATGGCGGGGTACCCGATCAACATTGGAAATATGATGTCTAGGGTGATTACGCGACTGGTTAATGAAGGTGATAGATCCTACCCTTTCCCAAATTTCCTGACCATGTATTTTGAGGATCTAGATGTGGAGATGAGAAGATTTGATGTGAAAGTGAAAGCCAAGGCACCTTTCTCCTAGTACAGCACCAAGGGTCCTGACAACCCCAAGGACCCTAAAGGCAAAGCCACTACTTCAACTGGCTAGTCTAAAGAGCCAGTAGTAGTAGTGGCTCCTACTTAGCCTTCTTCAGCCACACCAGACATGGCCCCAGGACCCTCCACTTCTACAGTATCAGATATCCCCTCATCCGCAACATATCCTTTGACTGCCCACCGCTTGAGCCAGACCCTTGCCAGCATCAGCAACTAGATGTAGACAACTACTTCTAAGTTGTCTGTACTTTCTACTTCGATGGCAGCCCAGTCTGCACCTCCTCAACCATAGGTCCCACAATCAGTGGAGGACACTCTCAAAGAGTTTCTGGAGAACTAGAAGAAGCTCCTTGAGAACTAGCAATTAATATTAGGCGTTGTGGGTTCACATGGAAAAGCATTGAAGGATTTGGCCAAAGAAACAAAGAGACCGAGTAAGACTCGGGCATCCAAGGAGTCGGTGAAAGAGTTGAAAGTGGAGGTGGAGAGGTTGAAGGCAGATCACTTGCCTTTGGAACTTCTATTTCATGACCCGGCTCCAGCAGCCCAGCCTGAGCCGGAGCAGGAGACAGAGAGGCCAGCTAAGAGGAATAGGGTGATTCCCCGTACTGATGATGCTGTTATAGAGTTGGAGGACTCGCATGGAGGTTCCTCTAGCCAGCACCAAATTCTAGTACAGGCCCAGGACTCGGTATAGGCCCAGGTCCTAGTGGAGACATAGATTACAAGGAGCCAGTCACAGGTTCTCGAGCAGACCGAGGACCCAGGGACCTAGACTCAGGATCCTATGCAGACGGAGGGCCAATAGGGAGTTTCTTTTTACTCTCTATCTTTTCTTGTGCTTATTTTGGTTAGTTAGCATTGAGGACAATGCTAGCTTTCATTTGAGGGGGTAACCCTATTTGGACGACTATATATATGACATTACCTTTTTCTTTTTGTTTTCTTTTTTTACTTTTGGTATGTACATAATTTTATTATTTTATTGCACTTTTCGTACTTTTTACTTTTGGCATGTATATAAAGTTACGTTCTAATGTATATATTCATTCTCCCTTATGTATATTCGACTAAATCCTCTCTTGTATATATTCATTTTACTTTCCGCATTTTTCCTTTCATAGCTCTTATTTTATTTTTGTCGCTTCTTGTTTTGAATTTTTGCATGCAATAAGCCTTTGGTTTTCTTAATGCCACGGTTCTTTCCAAAGGTGGAATTTGTGTGAATCGGGTGGCTCTTCCCGATGATGGATGGCATGACAACCTTCTTAAGGGTTTGAGTCTGTTTTCTTTTTTCTTTTTCTATAAATAGTAGCTAGTGAGTAATGGTGCCTCAAGCAAAGCTTCACTTGGGCCTAACACATTTGCCTTTGATCCTATAGTCAAAAACAAATTGTTGTGTATAAGATGGTAAAAGTTGTGACCTTGAGACTCTTATGTTGGCCGATAATCATCAAGTGGTTTTTTGGGACCATTGTGTTTCTCAAATCTTAGCTAAGGTTGTTGTGGGCCCCTAACTCTGTCTCTTTAGCAATCCCATAGCTTGTGCGGTGAGAATTGGAATTGCAAGTCCAAGTCCCGAGCCATTAGTCTAGAACTTGCCCTGAATGTTTGTCTAGGCGAAATCCTAAGTGTAATTTGACTTGAGATGTGATTATAGGCTCTCCTTGATCCGAATGATATCCTGAACACTTCCATATCCTACCAATGATAATATCTCTAGTCAGCACTTTTGAGCCATAGACCTTTTTCTTTCAAAAATCACGGTACAAGCATTTACCCGTTCTAAGAAAAATACCCTCTCTTGGCACCCGATCTTTCCTTAGCACAAGGCAAAAGCATAATTTTGGGGGGAGAGACGAGACATGCAATAAAGTGGTAAAAAGGTACAAAATGAAGGAAAATAAAGACAATGAAAAAGAAAAAAAATTAAAAGACAAAAAGAATGATCAATGTAGAAAAAAATGAAGGGATTCAATAAAAGTAAAGAGATAAAAGGTGTGGAAAGTTAAGAAAGGAGAAAAAGGTTTGAAATGAAAAAGAAAGAGTGACAGTGTGTCTCTCTAACCCCTAAGACAAGAGTTAATGACTCAAAAAGTCAAGAGAATGTGTGCCAAAATGAAGAAAATGAAGTGCTAAAGGGAAGATGGAACCTACTTAGACCAAATATTTCCTACCCTGAACCAAAAACCTTCGCTAACTCTCTACGAAAGCCCTATATGATCTTGAGTTGAATGAAGCTTACATTAGTGGTGACTCACATAAGGGGCAAGCTTATGGTACTTAGAGCCGGACTTGTGACCTTTCTTTGAGAGAGATGAGCGTGTTTCCACAATCCTCGTTTTGATTGCTACAATCTTAAAGTGAGGTTTGCTTAGGGAGAGTTGAGGATGTATGAGTTTGGATTCCAGAATATCCAAAGTAGTAGAAAGAGTTTCTTTGATGGGTTGAGCCAACTCTTGATACTCTTGTGTTGCACTAAATCCATGGTGTTTAGAAGGTCGAATGTTGTTAATGATTCATTTGAATTGAGGGCAATTGTTCGTCCCAATTGACGCTAGATGAGATCACTTTAGGTCAGCTGAATTTTCTTGGATTTACTCTTAAGGAGGTGAGTCTTATTTTATTTGCTTGAGGACAAGCAAAAGCTTAAGTTTGGGGGAGTTGATAACTAGGGATTATGGTTCATTTTACACTCCTTCTTACTTGAGTTTTGATTAAAAATTTGTACAAAATAGTCCCAAAGGCTTACATGTTGTACTTGTTTGCAAGGTTTGGTCAAAAAGGTGACAATTAGTCAAAACCAGCTCAAAAAGGAGTGAAACATGCACAAGTACCAAGAACAAGTCCAGGCACAGTGCAATCCACTGCGGCCGCATTCCATTTGGTGTGGTCCGCGGTGAGGAGATTCAGAGAGGTGCATATTTTGGAAACTCAAGAAACGCGGCCGCAAAGCATTTTGTGCGGACCATAATGGCCTCACCACGGCCACAATCAAGATTGTGCGGTCCACAAAGAAGGAGTTAGAGAGTTGGGACTTTGGAGAATTAACGCCAATGCGGTCCGCGGTTCTTTTTGTGCGGATTGCAGTTGAAGCCACCGCGACCGCGATGCATTTTATGTGGCCCCGCGGTGGTCAAATTCATAGAGAAGAGATAAGAAGCCAAAAAGCCTCACCACGTCCGCACTACAGTTCTTGCGGTCCGTGGTACCCCCGCAGGGGTATTTTTGTCCAAAAATGTTGGCCTAGTATAAATACTTTCTTTTTCCATTTTTAGGTCATCTTTTGTAATATGACTTTGGGCTGAGCACGTGAACAGTTGTTCTTAACCATTTTGAGTAATTTTATAGTGGTTTTATCATTGAATCTTTAATTATTATCTTGCAATTAAATCTTATGAGTTGTTCTTCATCTATTTCTTTGTTTCCTTCCATTATTATGAGTAGCTAGACCCATTAGCTAGGGTTGTGGCTCAACCATACTGTGGGTATTTGATGGGTCTTGAGATTTAAGGCTTGAATGTCTATGGGTGTTTGATATTTGGACTAATTGATGTGTTTCATGTTGAATTAGTGATTGCAAACACTAATTTGTGCCTTTTTAACTTGTGCTCTTCTTGAGAAAGAGGTGAGTCTAGGAAAATTAGTCCAACAAGGAATTGGGGTGTATTCAAGAGATTGATACCCCCAATTAAAGGGTTTAACCTAGAGATAGTAATACCCGACTTGAACCTAAATTGCTTGCACAAATTATCATATCCAATTGGTCTTGAGAAAGTCAATTAGGGCAAAATCCCTTAAACTACCGAGAGGTATAGAGTGAGAAGTTTCGTGCATTGGTAGTATCGTAATCCCCAACATAACAACCTTGCCTTAGATTCGAGAACCCATCAAGTATTCACATAGGAGACAGTCACTTCCATAGTGCTTCCTTAACCATTTAGACAATCTTTCAAGTATCTTATTCTTAGCTTAATTTAGCATCTTATTAGCATAATATTAGAAGTAAAATCAAAAGACCAACTATGATTGGAAGTGCAACTAAGAGCAATTACGCATCTCTAGTTTAGATAGGAATCAAATTCCCACTTCTAGCTCCCTAAGGATTCGATCCCGACCATCTCGGGTAAAAGCTGCTTCGACCGCTCTCGCCACTTCGTAGTGGTGCAGGGTTGGCACCGATTATGGGCCACTAATAATTCCAATATATTGCCATATCTGCAACATATGCAGGAATTGAGAAAGAGGTTTACGAAGATAGAGTTCCGACATGTGCCCAGAATTCAGAATGAGTTTGCCGATGCATTGGCCACTTTATCATCCATGATACAACACCTAGACAAGAATTACATTGATCCTATCCCAGTAAGAATTCATAATCAGCATGCATACTACGCTCATGTCGAAGAAGAAACAGATGGAAAACCTTGGTTCCATGACATCAAGGAGTATTTGGTGAAAGGATAATATCCGGAGCATGCAAACCACACTCAGAAACGCACACTCCGGAGATTGTCCAATCACTTCTTCCACAGCGGAGGAAATTTGAACAGGAGAACTCCTAATTTGGGACTGCTAAGATGTGCCGACGCAAAAGAGACTTCTAAGCTACTTGAGGAGATACATGATGGGACCTGCGACCCATATATGAATGGTTTTGTCTTAGCCAAGAAGATACTCAGGGCCGGTTGGATGACCATGGAGACAGACTATGTCTATTATGTCCGCAAATGCTACCAATGCCAAGTGCATGCTGATATGATATTAGTGCCGCCAAATGAGCTCAATGCAACAAGCTCACCTTGGCCATTTGCCGCCTGGGGAATGGATGTCATTGGTCGAATTGAGCCCACTGCTTCAAACGAACAAAAGTTTATTCTAGTAGCCATTGATTACTTCACAAAATGTGTAGAGGCTGCATCTTACAAAGCTGTAACCAAGAAGGTCGTCGCAGACTTTGTCAACGATTGTATCGTTTGCCGGTTCTGAGTTTCCGAGTCCATTGTTACTGATAATGCCACTAACCTCAACAATGATCTGATGAAAGACATGTGTGGAACTTTCAAAATCAAATACAAGAATTCCACAGCCTATAGACCTCAGATGAATGGAGCCGTAGAAGCCGCCAACAAAAATATCAAGAAGATACTAAGGAAGATGGTAGAAAACCACAAACAATGGCACGAGAAGTAACTTTTTGCTCTGTTGGGGTACCGCACTACAGTTCGCACATCAACCGGGGGGAACTCCTTATATGCTGATTTATGGTAACGAGGATGTTGTCCCAGCCGAGGTAGAAATTCCTTCTTTAAGAATCATACATGAAGCTGAACTCAGCGATGCAGAATGGATAAGGAACCACTATGAACAATTGGCCCTTATAGATAGAAAAAGGATGAATGCAGTATGTCACGGTAAGCTTTATCGGAATAGAATGTCCAGAGCTTTCAACAAACGGGTAAAACCAAGACAATTCACACCAAGACAGCTGGTGCTGAAGAAGATCTTCCCACATCAAAATGAAGCCAAAGGGAAATTCTTTCCCAGTTGGAAAGGTTCGTACCTGGTTCACATAGTGCTAACAGGAGGAGGACTCATACTTGCAGAAATAGACGGAGAAATTTGGCCAAAACCAATCAATTCAGACGTAGTCAAGAGATAGTATGCTTAGACCATTTACATTTCCTCGTCTGATGTAATTGAACAACGCTTGACCTGATTTCCATTTAAGAGGGGATGCGTAGGCAACTTTAAGGGTTTGGTCATATCATAATAAAATTTCAATTATCCCCAAGATCGAAAACTGGGGCAGAATTTTGAGGAGGACCCTCAAAATTCCGGAGCAAGTCCAGCCAATGCCAACATATACCACATGGTCAGAAATCGGTTAAGAAACTGGGGCAGAATTTTGAGAAGGATTCTCAAAATTTCGAGGAAGGTTCAACAAAGTCCGCAAACGGCCGAATGATCATCCACCAAACTGGGGCAGCATTTTGAGGAGGACCCTCAAAATTCTAACAAGAGGAAGTTGCAGTGTCTCTGAAATGTGTTACAGTCACTAGTTCATCAAAAAATCACTTGATATATCAATATGTTTCTAAAATGACTCTATTTTTATCAATAATTGCATATTTTCGAAAATTCTATTTCCATAACAGTCAGGTGTTACCTAGAGAAACTCGAAAAGGTCTCCAGAACGGAGCAAAGCAAGGCCAGCGGATAGAAGCACTGACCAACTTCCCCCTCACAAAACTTACAATTTTTCTTTGAACACAAGCACATTTGACGAAGCGATAGCGTTCGCAAACATGTATACACAAAGCAAAATCACTATCAATCAGGACGTCAAACAACGAATATATCTCCAGCTAAGAAATATACTACTCTTATTTGCTACTCGCTCTTTGCATGGGACTAAGCCCTATCCCGCATATGCATGAGGCTAATCCCTGCCTCCATATTTGCATGAGGCTAATCCCTGCCTTCACACCTGCATGAGGCTAATCCTTGCCTCCCTTTTCACATGAGGCTAATCCTTGCCTCCATATTTGCATGAAACTAATCCCCGCCTCCTCATTTGCATGAGGCTAATCCCTGCCTCCTTATTTGCATGAGACTAATCCTTGCCTCCATATCTCCATGAGGCTAATCCTTGCCTCCCTCTTTGCATGAGGCTAATCTCTGCCTCCATACCTGCATGAGGCTAATCCTTGCCTCCCTATTTGCATGAGGCTAATCCCTACCTCCATATCCGCATGAGGCTAATCCCTGCCACCGTATTTGTATGAGGCTAATCCCTTCCGCCCTATTTGTATGAGGCTAATCCCTGCCTCCATATCTGTATGAGGCTAATCTCTGCCTCCACACCTGCATGAGGCTAAGCCCTGCCTCTATATCCGCATGAGGCTAATCCCTGCCTCCACACCTGCATGAGGCTAATCTTTGCCTCTATACTTGCATGAGGCTAATCCCTGCCTCCATATTTGCATGAGGCTAATCCCTGCCTCCACCCTTGCATGGGGGCTAATCCCTACCTCCACCCTTGCAGGAGGCTAATACCTACGTCCATACCTGCATGAGACTAATCCTTGCCTCTCTATTTGCATGAGGCTAATCCCTGCCTCCCTATTTGCATGAGGCTAATCCTTGCCTTCATATCTGCATGAGGCTAATCCCTACCTCCATATTTGCATGAGGCTAATCCTTGCCTTCGTATTTGCATGAGGTTAATCCCTGCCTCCACGTCTGCATGATGCTTATCCTTGCCTCCGCTTTTGCATGGGACTAAGCATTGTCCCCCTTCAAATAAATATTGCTCTATTCTAAGTACTATCTACTTATTTTTCAATCGGGCTAAGCTCTGCCTTCATTTCACAAGACTAAGCCTTGTCTTGTTAACATCATATTATTGCATCCCATGGGCTGAAATATCGCCAATCTATCCAAAGGCGTCATAGTCTAAAAAGCATCATCCTCATAGCCGGAAGATACCATGTCGTGGCCAGAGGATCCCTTAAATTTGCATATTATTATTCAAAGGCGTCATGGTTCGGAGGCACTATCTGCATGGCCTGAGAACATCATTTCATCATTTCATGGCCTGCGAATTCCTCACTAAACAATTCATGGCCTAGGATATCATGGTCTGACGACTTCATCCTTAAATTGTCCAAAGACAACTTTCATGGTCTAAAGGGAATCTGCATCATGTTTAAAATTTTCGCACAAATACATGTTTCTAGCATCTCTTTATCTGCAGGTGACCAGCAAGCAACCATTATCCTAGCCGGAGCGACCCACTCCAATTCCTTCAAATTACCTCAAACCTAACCGTTCACCATAACCGGTCTTGCATCTCGTGTCCGTTCTTGTAACGACTTCATCGGTATATTCCGCCAATGAACCCAGAACTACACATGGTCTGATTCCTGTAAAACCAGGAATATGTTGGCAACTCAAGACCAAAGTCTGGCCTCTATCTTTCAAAACACCCCATTCAGTCAAAATGAGCCATCATTTCTTTACCCGAAAACTATTTCATCCTTTCCGGGTAAAGAAGGACAACTGTTGATACCCAAGTTTTCCTCACATATTTAAAACACATATATATACTTCAAAATAGTATATATGCAGTTATAAGCATGCATACGTATTTTTACAATTTTTTTCATAGTTGTAAAAGCTTCAAATCAATTTATTTCTTCTCTTATATTATATAAATATCCTTCAAATTACTTTTGTGATGATTTATAATCTAAAATTATTATTTATGCCAAAATAGTCTTTAAATATTTTTAGTGCATTTTTTGTAATTATATTTATATTTTTAGGCTAAATTGCACATCTTTGCAATAATAGTCCATACTAATGTATAATTACATTATTTATGCATAAAAGGATCTTTCCTATTTTTAAAATGTTAAATAACTATTTAAATCATTTTAGTACACAAAGATATTTTTGGTACTCATTTATTATTTTTATAAATTATTTACTTATTAAAATTGGCTATTTAAAATCTGACTTTATTTTACATTCAATTCCAATCCTAAATTGGACCCAACACTCAACCCAATTTTAAACCCAAAATATACCCAGCCCAATACCCATCTGCCCCAACCCAATACCCGGCCAAATCCTGGTCGTTGATCGTTTTGATCAACGGTCCAGGTTTCCCGCTTCCTAAATTAAACCTAATGACCCCCCCCCCCCAAAACCTTCTCATTTCCCTCACCTCTCACGCCTTCACCTAATCCTCTCCTCTCTCAAATGTTCTCAAACCTAACCCTAATCGAACCTCACTGTCACTCATCTATGGCCATCTATGGTGGTTTCTCTCCACCCCAAGCCTCTAAAGGCCTCTCTTGTACTGGTATCACCATCTCCAGGTTCCTCAAGGGACCAAGGTTAGTTTTCTTGCATCTATGGCCACTTCTCGCCTGTTTCAGGCTATCTCGATTTGATTCCGAGTAAGATGTTCCTATATCTATGGGTTTCTAGGCTTGCTTCTTCATCTCTGTAATTGTTCTTCTCGAAACCCTAATTTCTTTGTTCTGAACTTCTTAGATCTGTACAGATCTGAGATGGTTTGGACCTATTTCATATGTTTTTTACAAAAACCTTCTGATTTTTACAAGGATCTTCTGATTTTCGAATAGGTTTTCCATTTCCTTATACTAGGGTTTCCCGAAAATTTCTTTTCCAAAATGTTTAATAGTTTTAAGTGTTTGATCTTCTGCTTCTTATGTGTTTTGACTGATTTCGTAAGGTTTGCTCTAACCCTAACTTATTTATACTAAAAGCCCTAATTTTTTTGACATTCTTTGTTTGGTTTCTGAGAACTTGTGTACTGACTTTGTTCTTGCTTTGGTTCTTGTGATTTTTCTTTGGCCATTTAGATGTCTCGTGGTTTTCTTATCTTAATATGCCTCTACTGAGTTTCTTAGTTCAACTTTTCTACTGATTATATGTGTTCATTCTGACTATTCATGTTAAGACTATATTTTCTCCTTCAATCAGGGTTGTGTTGAATTTTGATTTACCAAATTTCTTCGTTAAAGTCTATGTGTCGAATCCTGACTATTCATTTCTTGACTTACTTTGTCTGCGAGACTTGCTGACTCTTTACATGATTTTCTCTTTGATTGAACCCTTGACTATTCTGAAATTCTTATTTTTCTGTTTTGATTTGAACTCTTTCCTTAATAAAATCTTTGATTCTTACTTCTCTACTCGGTTTGATTGAACTTCTTGCCTTAATTAGTTTTTCCTTACCTTATTTGTTATTTGCTGATTCTTACTGATTGTTTCCTTAATTGAAACTCCTATTCGTTCACCCCTAATTATCTACTCTATACCTAAGTCTTACTTGATTCCCTTCCTTAAATATCTGTCCTGCTTTACCATTGATTGATTATCCTTTGATTAAGGGAAAGACTTATTGATTTTACGTGTGATTGATTCTATGAATTTCTCTAATTGATACATAATTGATCCCTTACCTTATTTTGTTTAACTCTTGATTACTATATAAACTCCCTCTTATTTTAATTTTTAGACATGAACAATAGTTCAAAAACTACCACTTTTACACTCTAAAAAAGCTCTCTCTACTCTCTTTGCTACTTGTGATCTCTGTTGTTCTAGCCGGCTCCAAGCCAATGCTGGAAATTGCACAATACCTTTCTCACATCTTGTGTTTTTTTCATTCCTTAACTAGGTATGCTTCTGATTAATTTTAATAATCAAAATCTATGTGTTTACTTACTGTTTTAGTCCACGTGGCCCAGGTCCATTATTGCTTCTGTTTACTATTTACCCAGCATGCCTAATACTGCCTATTCAAACCTGTGATTAGCATGTTTCCACTTTACTTGCTTATTTGCCATCTTGTTTCACATGTCTACATACGTAACTAGTCTGTTTGACTGACTACTACCTATCTAGCATGCCTAAACTCTGCTTCTATGTAATTAGCATGCCTTCACTTGTTATATTTACCCAGCATGCTCAATTAAGCCTTTTCATGTTCTGCCTCACTCCTGCTAAGTTAATTACTCTCCCTAGAATGGTTTCAACATGTTTTCTGCTGTGATCTTTGCTGCATGACCTGCATTCCAGTTCTGTGGAACCCCTTTAATAGTTCTATTAAGGTGTATCCTCTGTGTTCCCAACCCCTCTTCCGTTGTGTGATGGTTGTTTGCCAAAGTACTTCCTAAAACTGTTTTTTCTATGACTTATGTTCTGATTGCAAATTTTTCCTTTACACTTTCCCAAACTGTTTTATCACTAATGATTTTTAGAAATTCTTTTCAATCCTAAGACCTTTCGTTTAAACTCTTTCAAACCATTATGCACTTTCACTTAATCCTAGAATACTAGGTCCCGCCTCTCTAGTATGTATACTGCTTAGAGACCCTTGAGATCTCTTTGAACTCTGGCATATTAGGGTTGGCACTTCCATACTACATAATAATCAGTTGTAACTTGTGAAAGGTCTAGGTGTGAGCACTACCCTAAACCTTTGAGTTCTTTAGGGAACTCTAACACACCTAGACATGAAATTAACTATGGAATTTTGGGTATTTGAGACTACTGGAGGCATGGAAATCATTTTGGGCCTATTTTAGGCTCCTTATAGCTTAATTTCTGTTCTGTTTATGTAATTCATTCAACTCTTGGTCTGTAATAATTAATTGTAAACAAACAGTAGGGTGATTAGAAAAAATGGAGGGTAGTTGTATATTGTGGGTAAAATTGGGTAGATACCATGCCTCTAGGGTCCTTATTGATTCAAATTGTTTAATTAGAAATCATGCCTATAGGACTTAAAACGAGTTTAGTTAGAAAATCAGTTTAATTCATGTTTATTCTGAATCAGTTTAAGTATCTAATCTGTTCGCTTCTTTAATAAGTTTTCAACGCTGCACTAAATAATATTGCTAAAAAGCATGCCTATAGGATCCCCAAATTGCCCATCTATTGTTTACTGTTTTACTGCATTCTTAATCAGTAATAGATACCATGCTCATAGGACATCACTATTATACGCCTAGATAAGCCTATATGACGATTAAAAATCCTGCAACTGTATAACTATTTTCTGTTATCTGTGACTGCTCATGTTCAAACAGATCTAAAATCAGTAGGTAAGTTGAATAGGTCTTTAACACTTTGGTCCTAATTCAATACCGTACAATCTCTGCTCACCTAGATATCATGTTCTAAGGTTTTCTCCTAAATATTTGAAATTGTTGTTTGAGACGTGCACTTACTTGTTATGTTTGTAGAGGTAAATATAAGCCTTTAATTGTTCTCTTAAATGCAGTCCTAATTGTTTTGATTGACGCTTAGACTTTTCTCCTTTAAATACCTTAGGATGGTCCAGAACTACCTAAATTAGAGGTCCTAAATACCTCCAGGGCCATAAGGAAGGGACGGGTAGTGCACACATACGATATCTCTCAAGGTTGCTAGAATGTTTTAGGCTATGATCAAGGGGAGGGAATTGGGTAGTAAGGATATGATGACTACGTGCTAATGTCACGTGTATCCCTCATTGAGGAGTGATTACCGGGCATTGTGTGGGTATGATCCTATAGGCTAACCAACCTAGTACCCCTCTTTTCCAACTCTCATTGGTTAAATAAATTTACTTTTCTTTATATATGTGCAACTTGTTTAAACCCTTCTCCCTTGTTTCATTACTTGAATCATACATGTGCTTGGAATATCAAAACATGCCTTTACTTGCGAGTATGGGTTAAAACTGTTTATTTGTTCAAATGACTAATTCACATAGTTTAAGTTCGGCTGGGACCCACCGTTGTGGACCACAAGGTGTGCCTAACACCTTCCCTCAAGGTTATTTTGAGCCCTTACCCTAAATCTCTGGTAATGCAAACTAGTCCATGAGTTAATCACTCTAAGGTGCCCTAACACACCATAATCCATTAGGTGACGACTCTTCAAATATCCAATTCCCAAAAGGAAATGAGTTATTTCCCCCATGAATGTCGAAACTCGGACTTCCCCTTCAAAAAGGGAAAAAGGGGGCACGACAACATGACGACTCTGCTGGGGATATTTTTAAGCTCTTACCATAACAAACTTATCTTTTGTGAATTAGTCCAAGCATGCTCTATCTTACGTACCCTTTCCCCTTATTTGAATTTAACTGTCTATTTTCAAGAATTTATGATTCTTTTATTCCTGAAACTGACTTGTCTCCTTGTTTTCCTTTTTCTGTAACTGTCTCTTCAATTATTTAAATATTGCATTACCATTTTCTTACGTGCAAATACTTGACAACATGCTCTTTTTTGCTGCATATATCATGCTCAACATCATATTCCACTCGTGCATAATTAATCCTATAGCAATGCTTGATGAGTGTTTTCACTCTTCCTATATATCACCCTTTAAATTCGGAAAGGTGTATTTGCGGTAAAACTAGTCGATCAGCGGTGCGTTCGACGGTTTTGTGCCTTTCCCCCTCAAGTTGTCCGCTTGAGGGTCCCAGTCTAGACCCCTATAGCAATCCTACTCTGATTAAATTGTACATGCATCATGGTCAAACCTAGCCAGGTTAATATGTTGTCTGCATAATAACCCTTTAAGACAAGCCTTGTCCAAAAGTCCATCGGGTTTTTCATAATCCCAATGGACGTAGTCACGATTATGTGCATTAATTTAGAGAAATAACTGCCAATATGCTAATCATTACTGTATAAATAGACGAACTTGGAGGGAAAAGGTCCTAACTCTCTTTGTTTTGTAAAAAACTGAGGCATGAGGTCCCCGGGATCGGTATGACTAGCACATCCTCACTCTTGCTAGATTGGTGGAAGGATCTTCCTTCATGTGACCAAAACCATGTGAAACGAGTCTTAGGAAACTTGCCTTCTTTGATGGACCTTCAGCTCAACAAAATGCTAATCGAGGCTACAACTATGTTTTAGGACAAGGAAAGGGCTGTGTTCCGTTTTGGGAACATAGAAATGACACCTCTTTTTGGAAGAAATAGGAGGATTTGCCGGGTTGCCTTGGGATATCCCTAATCTGTTAGTACCTAAAAATCGCACTACTAGGGGATTTGTGAAAATGGTGGGGCTGAAGCAGAATGACAATTTGAAATGCCTAAAGGACTCATACATAGCTTTCGAGTTCCTTTATGAAAGATACGGTCACAACAGCTCCTACCGCCTTTTTCATAATGAGTTCTCAATCACTTATTTAGGTTGGATTCATCGTAGGGTCTTCATGTTTATTATGTGTTTCTTGAGCATGCTGGTGTTCCCAATCCAAGGGGATAGGATCCATACTAGACTGGCCATGGTAACCAAAACTCTGATGGATGGGATCGAGGGGAGATATATATTATTATCCCTATGATTATTGCAGACATATACCGGGCGTTGGAGCGATGTCAGAAGTGGTTCAGGTTCTTCGAGGGTTGCAATTGCTGCTACAGGTCTGGCTGTTGGAACATCTCCAAAAGAGACAACACCGTCAAGAATTTCCGTGAAGGTCGTGGAATGATCATATAGCCTTCCATCATCCCAAAAAAAATGAACTACATTCCAGACATGTTTGCTCAGCTAGAGGACGCTGTGGGATGGGTAAAGCTTTTTGAAAATTTGACTGAGGATCAAGTCCAGTGGATGTTCGAGTGGTTCCCTACCAATGAATTCATCATCAGATCCAGGGTTTTTCCGCACTTGGTGTTGATCGGGTTGAGGGACATATACCCTTACGCTCCTCTCAGGGTTATGAGACAAGCAGGCATGAGACAAATCATACCACGGGTTTCCAAAATGTGTCACTTCAAAGCCAATTTTCAAGATGACGCCATCCCGTATAAGAATGAAGCGCGATACATGTGGACCCTAAAGATTATTGTGGAAAAGGATACTATCGATCCAGACCGATATCACGCGGGCCACTCGTACCTTTACCCTTCGTGGTTGGAGGACAACATAGCTAGGGTCTTTGAGCCAAGGGCTGGGCCAGGAAACAGGGTCATAGACGAGGTTGCTGAAGCAGAGGTGAAGTACAACAAGCTGTAGAAAAGAGTTCGAGAGTTTGAAGCCGAGCTTATGGCACTGCATAAAGCTGACATGATTAACGAATGGAAAGAAAGAACCGTTAAATCCAGCGAGAGGCTCGAATACCTGGAGTACAGTCTAATGGAGTTAGAAGGGATGATGAGAAAAAAAATCACCAAATGGCAGAACACCGAAGGAAATGAAGGAGGGCACTTGGCAAGGGCATTCCTACTGCTGAACTTGCACGAGATGGGAGAATTGATTGACAAAAGCATCCAATCTGGAGAGGGTCCTTCTGGGACTAAGTAGATTAGATTTATTTGCTTTCCTTTCAAATGTAATAAGGCCAAGAGACATTAATGACATTATCTTATTTAGTTTCGTTTTGGTTCGCTTACTTTTACTTTAATGAAATTAGGCAATTATTGGCACTAAATTTCTCCAAATTAATTTGTCGCTAGGCCTACCCTGGGCACAACGAGGCTCCCAAATTAGGACACAAATTTACATTCCTGCAATATGTGTTTAAATATTGCAAATATATCAAAATCCTTACTAATTTATTTACCTTTTTGTTTTTCTTGATTTCTTATTCCCATCCCCTAAGGTTGGTTCGATCATACTGCATCGTCAGCATATCACACTAGATCTAGAGGCCCTCCACCTCCTACTCCTCCTCCAAGCAATACAAAAGGCAAAGGAAAAGCAAAAATGGACGATTTAAGTGGTATCCGAAAGAAGAATGATGAGAACGCAGAAGCTTCAGATGGCCGAAGTACCCCGGCACCAAATGATCTAGTCTTGAGGCTGGAACAAATGATATTAGAACTACAGGGAGAACTTTAGAAGGTCCGCAACTTGGCAAACTTTTCACTCACCCTAAATGTCCCCGACATCAACCAACAAAACTCAAACAACCCAACACCTCCCCAAAATATACCAAACCAACATCCGCAAAACCCTCATGCACCGCATCAATACGCAACCCTACCCCAAAATCTTAATCCCCTACCAATACTAACTCCGCCACAACACCACTATCAACCAATTCATTACCTGTCAACGCCACTTATCATACCCTCCCCCCCCCCCAAAAAAAATATACCACAACCTATTCCTGACCCTTAAAACTCTACCAATGACCACCATTACACCCAGGCACCTAGCACCCACCAGAACAACCCTATATATATGGAAACCGTACCTCACTCTATCCAACCAATCTCCTATACCTCAGAATCCTCCGAGAAGGACCTGCTCATTAAAAACATGGCCGAAGAACTCAAGAAGTTGATGAGTCGAGTTCAGGGTGTCGAAGGCGGCAAGGGAATAGAAGGTTTGAACTATGAAGACCTATGCATACAGCCAGATGTAAAACTGCCGGAGGGATACAAACCTCCGAAGTTCAAGATGTTTGACAGCACGATGATCCTAGGGTTCATCAGAGGACCTATTGTGACAAACTTGTCAGGAAAGACAAAAATATCCAAATGAAGCTCTTTATGAGGAGTATTACTGGAGATGCTTTGTCCTGGTACATTAGTCAAGATCCCAAGAAATGGTCCAATTGGGTGAGTATGGCGTCAGATTTCATGGACCGATTCAGGTTCAATACAGAGAATGCACCAGATGTTTCTATATCCAGAATCTTAAAAAGAAACCCACCGAAACCTTTCAAAAGTATGCTACTTGTTGGAGGTCGGAAGTGGCCAAGGTCAGGGCATCTTTGGATGAGGAACAGATGAACATGTTCTTCGTCAGAGCACAGGATCCGCAAATGATTATTGAAAAATCATAAATTCTCTGATATCATCAAGCTTGGGGAAAGAATTGAGGAAGGCATCAAGAGTGGGATGGTAACGAATTTTGAGGCACTACAGGCCACAAATAAGGCATTACAATCAGGCGGCATATCAAAGAATAGAGACGTTAGGGCAGTAATGGTGGCTCAGGGCCCAAAATCCCCACTTACGTATCAAATACCTCCACCCACATACCAAGCATCACCACCCACATACCAAGCACCACCACCCACATATCAACCTTCATCCCCTATATATTCCCTAATAGCCACTGCCTATCATACCTATAATTCCCAACCATCTCATTTCCAATCACCTCCAACTCGCTAAAATTTTCCAAAACAACGACCAAACTTTGACCGCAAGCCACCTAGACAGTACACTGCTTTTGTTGAACCCATCGGCCAACTATATGAAAGGTTGAAAGCCGCTGGTTATGTCACCCCTACTCCTGCTATGGCATTAGAGAATCCATCCCAATGGGTCAACCCAAACAAAACCTGTGCATACCATTCTGGTATGAAAGGGCACACCATTGACGAATGCCGAACACTGAAAGATAAGATCTAGATGCTGATTGAAAACAAGGTCATATAGGCGAAGGAAGCCACACCCAATGTCTGCAACAACCCTCTCCCTGATCATAGAGGTGGTGGGGCACATGTGATAGAGACGAACGAAGATTGGGATCCTGAGGGGTCAATCGGGCTTATTCGAGAAGGCGATGACTTTAAACTTGTAGTCACACTCACTCCCATTGTAGTACAAACTCAGTCACCAATCGAAGTTGAGATAACTGAATCAGTCCCATTTGAGGTAAAGGTAGCTCTGCCTACGGCCACCCTTGTTCTATTTGAAGTGGAAGTGGCAACACTTTTTACGGTGACAGTATCAACCACACCTCCTTTTGACTCAAAAGCAATACCCTAGGATTATGTTGCCGAGGCTATGCAAAAAGGGAAGGCAAATATGGAGGAATCTGATGTTGTACAAGGAATGGCCAGGACTAGGAGAATTTATACACCTGAACACTTGGGAGGACCAAGTAAGGATGCTTCTGCCATGAAGCGTGTCATCGAAACAGGACCAGATGACCTTTGGAGGAAAGTGCAAGCAAGGGAATATTCCATCATCGATCATTTGAACAAAACCCCAGTTTAGATATCCATACTGTTACTGTTGCAAAATTTGGAGGCACCCAAGAATGCTTTGATGAAGGTGTTGAGTGAAGCCTACGTGCCTAACAATATTACCTGCGGAGAGATGGCCAATTTGGTAGGGCAGGTGCTGGAAAGTCACAAGATAATATTTCACAAAGATGAGTTACCGCCCGAAGGGTTGAATCACAATAGAGCATTGCATATCACAGTAAAATTTGAAGACAAGTTCATTGCCAGGGTCTTGGTTGATAGAGGTTCAAGCCTCAATATTTGTCCGTTGGATACTCTGAAAAGACTGGGCAAAGGTATCCATGAAATACGGGTAGGGAGCATGAATGTGAAAGCTTTCGATGGGTCCCAAAGGACCACGATTGGAGAGATTAATATTTGCCTACAAATGGGGCCAACTTGGTTCGACGTTAAATTTTAGTTGCTCGACATATCAGCCTCATACAATCTCCTGTTAGGCCGACCATGGATACATACCACCGGGGCCGTGGCTTACACACTACATCAAGCCGTGAAATTTGAATGGAACCATCAGGAGGTGATCATTCATGGAGATGGGAGTAACCCTATTTACACCAGTCAAACCATCCCAGTTATTGGAAACAGAAGAAGGTTGGGAGGGGAAACCTACCATCATATCGAACGTGTCAATGCCGTCAAAAAATACAAATATTGGAGCAACAAAATAGAAAGCATACTGGCTGGTCTGGGTATGAACCCGACAAGAGGCTTGGGAAGAATCTCCAGGGTATTACTAAGCCGATACAACTGAAGCATCACGATACTACCTTTGGGCTCGGATACCAGTATACATGGCAAGAGTATAATGATCGGTCGCCTCCATGGCGTGGACCTTATTACCCTCTCGAGCAACTGGTGCCACATTTGGATCAGATTTTTTACCAAGCTGACACAATATGGGGAACTGCAGAAGAGGAAACATTAGCTGGGCTGAGGAATCTATTCCTGGAGGATGAGGACACGGACTGCAGTGTAATAATTAAGGAGGACGAGGAAGAAGGCCTCATTATTTGGACTGTGAAGAAGGGAGCTATTCTTAGGAACTGGATCGCCACACCATCCCTGGCCCGCTGAGTCCTTGGGTAGCTTGGCAGATTTTATTCCTATAGCCATTCTAGGCATTTAAGATTTTCAGTAATTTATTTTTAAGATTTACTTGTTTCAAATAAATGCTCGATTCATCGAGCCGTAGTGATTCAGATGTTTTAAATATTAATCAAATGCATTGATCTTTATTATCTATTATTATCTTTCATCTTTTTTTTTCCACAACGTTATTGTTACTTTTCCTGATGAACCGATAACTGTGACATGTAATGAGGTAATGCAACATGAGAATAATGATTCGGATGAATAAAACGAGATACCTGAGGAAGTTGTGAGGGAAGTTGAAAACTTTGAGAATAATCCTAAGTCCAACCTGGACGAGACCGAAGCAGTAAATTTGGGGACGCCGAGACCGGCAAAGAGACTCGCATCAGAATTCACTTATCACCGATAGAGAAAGAGGAGTACATTCGTTTCTTAAAGGAGTATGAGGACATTTTCGCATGGTCATATAATGACATGACTGATTTGAGCACGTCCATAGTAGCTCACAAGTTGCCTACCAATCCCATGTGTCCGCCAGTAAAGCAGAAACTCAGAAAGTTTAAACTAGATATGAGCCTGAAAATCAAGGAGAAAGTTACTAAGCAAATCAAAGACAAAGTTCTCAGGGTTGTTGAGTACCCAACCTGGTTAGCTAACATTATGCCAGTACCGAAGAAAGATGGAAAAGTCAGAGTATGTGTTGACTATCGGGACTTAACAGAGCAAGTCCCAAAGATGATTTCCCACTGCCAAACATACACATCCTGATTGATAATTGCGCCAAACATGAACTCCAATCCTTTGTGGATTACTTCACAGGCTACCACCAAAGTTGGATGGATGAAGAAGATGCAGAGAAAACAACCTTTATTACACTATGGCGGGTATACTGCTACAAGATGATGCCATTTGGTCTAAAGAATGTTGGGGCTACCTACATGAGATCCATGACAACTATCTTCCATGATATGATATACAAAGAAATAGAGGTGTATGTGGACGACGTCATTATCAAATCCAAGAGGGTAGCAGAACACATAGCAGACATGAGAAAGTTCTTTGATTGGTTAAGGAGGTATAATTTGAAGCTGAACCCCGCAAAGTGTGCATTCAGGGTTCCCGCGGGAAAGTTATTGGGATTCATTGTCAGCCGTCAAAGGATCCAGCTAGATCTGTATAAAGTCAAGGCTATTCAGGAGTTAACGCCGACTAAGGGCATAAAGGACGTGATGAGCTTCTTGGGACGTCTCAACTATATCAGTCGCATCATAGCACAGTCAATAGTCATATGTAAACCCATCTTCAAGATGCTATGGAAAGATGCCAAAAAAATTTGGACCGAGGATTGTTAGAAAGCTTTTGACAAAATCAAGGAGTACTTGTCCACACTACCAGTTTTGGTCCCGCCAGAGTCGGGACGTCCTTTGCTGCTCTATCTATCTGTATTGGATGGAGCCTTCGGATGTGCTCTTGGACAACATGACAAGACATGAAGAAAACATACCTCATATCCAGGATGGATCCTTTGAAATACATATTTCAAAAACCTGTGCCAACTGGGAAGTTAGCTAAGTGGCAGATACTATTGAGTGAGTTCGATATCGTCTACGTAACTCAAAAGACGGTCAATGGGCAATCATTGGCAGATCATCTTGCTAAAAACCCGATGGGAGGAGAATACGAACCCTTGAAAATTTATTTTCCTGATGAATAATTGTCCTTCATAGGAGAGGACATTACCGAAGCATACGACGGTTGAAGGATGTTCTTTGACGGAGCTGCAAATTTCAAATGAGTGGGCATTGGAGCAGTTTTGATATCAGAAATAGGTCAATATTATCCGGTATCTACTAAACTCAAATTTTCTTGCACCAAAAATAGGGCAGAATATGAAGCTTGCATACTAGGACTCAACATGGCAATCGACCTGAATATTCAGGAGCTGCTGGTAATCGGGGATTTGCTCGTGCACTAGGTACAAGGAGAATGGGCCACTAAAAATTCCAATATATTTTCATATCTACACCATGTGCAGGAATTGAGAAAGAGGTTCACGAAGATAGAAATCCGACATGTGCCCAGAATTCAAAATGAGTTTGCCGATGCATTGGCCACTTTATCATCTATGATACAACAGAAGATAGAGTTCCGACAAGTGCCCAGAATTCAAAATGAGTTTGCTGATGCATTGGCCACTTTATCATCTATGATACAACACCTAGACAAGAATTACATTGATCCTATCCCAGTAAGAATTCATAATCAGCCTGCATACTACGCTCATGTCGAAGTAGAAACAGATGAAAAATCTTGGTTCCATGACATCAAGGAGTATTTGGCGAAAGGAGAATATCCGGAGTATACAAACCACACTCAGAAATGCACACTACGGAGGTTGTCCAATCACTTCTTCCATAGTGGAGGAAATTTATACAGGAGAACTCTTGATTTGGGACTGCTAAGATGTGTCGACACAAAAGAGGCTTCTAAGCTACTTGAGGAGATACATGCTGGGACCTGCGGCCTACATATGAATGGTTTTATCTTAGCCAAGAAAATACTCAGGGCCGGTTGGATGACTATGGAGACAGACTGTGTCCAGTATGTCCGCAAATGCTACCAATGCCAAGTGCATGCCGATATGATAAAAAGTGCCCCCAAATGAGCTCAATGCAACAAGCTCACCTTGGCCATTTGCCGCCTGGGGAATGGATGTCATTGGTCCAATTGAGCCCGCTGCTTCAAACGGACACAGGTTTATTCTAGTCGCCATTGATTATTTCACAAAATGGGTAGAGGCTGCATCTTACAAAGCCGAAACCAAGAAGGTCGTCGCAGAATTTGTCAAAGATCATATCGTTTTCCGATTCAGAGTTCCCGAGTCCATTGTTACTGATAACACCGCTAACCTCAACAATGATCTGATGAAAGCCATGTGTGAAACTTTCAAAATCAAACACACGATTTCCATAGCCTATAGACCTCAGATGAATGGAGCCGTAGAAGCCGCAACAAAAATATCAAGAAGATACTAAGGAAGATGGTAGAAAAACACAAACAATGGCACGAAAAGCTACTTTTTTCTCTATTGGAGTAATGAACTACAGTTCGCACATCAACCGGGGCAACTCCCTATATGTTGGTTTATGGTACCGAGGCTGTCATCCCAGTTGAGGCAGAAATTTCTTCTTTAAGAATCATAGAAGAAGCTGAACTCAGCGATGCAGAATGGATAAGGAACCGCTAGGAACAATTGGCCCTTATAGATGGATAAAGGATGAACGCAGTATGTCACGGTCAACTTTATTAGAATAGAATGTCGAGAGCTTTCAACAAAAGGGTCACACCAAGATAATTCGCACCAGGACAGCTGATGCTGAAGAAGATCTTCCCACATCAAGATGAAGCCAAAAGTAAATTCTCTTTCAATTGGAAAGGTCAGTACCTGGTTCACAGGGTGCTAACAGGAGGAGCACTCTAACTTGCTGAAATGGACGGAGAAATTTGGCCAAAACCAATCAATTCAGATGCAGTCAAGAGATACTATGCTTATACTATTTACATTTCCTCGTCTGATATAATTGAACTACGCTTGACCCAATTCTCATTTAAGAGGGGATACGTAGGCATCCTTAAGAGTTCGGTCATATCATAATAAAATTTTCATTTTCCAAAAGATCAGAAACTGGGGCAGAATTTTGAGGAGGACCCTCAAAACTCCGGAGCAAGTCCAGCCAATGCCAACATATACTAGATGGTTAGAAATCGGTTAAGAAATTGGGACAGAATTTTGAGAAGGATTCTAAAAATTCCGAGAAAGGTTCAACAAAGTTTGCAAATGGCTGAAGGATCATCCACCAAACTGGGGTAAAAATTTGAGGAGGACCTTCCAAATTCTAACAAGAGGAAGCTGCAGTGTCTCTTGAATGTGTTACAGTCACTAGTTCATCTAAAAATCACTTGATATATCAATATGGTTCTAAAATGACTCTATTTTTATCAATAATTGCATATTTTTGAAAACTTTATTTCCATAAATGTTAGGTGTTACCCAAGGAAACTCGAAAAGACCTCCAAAACGGAGCAAAGCAAGGCCAGTGTATAGAAGCATGAACCAACCTCCCCCTCACAAAACTTATAATTTTTCTTTGAACGCAGGCACATTTGACGAAGGGATAGCATTCGCAAACATGTATACATAAAGCAAAATCACTATCAAACAGGCCATCAGACACTGAATATATCTCCAGCTAAGAAATATACTACTCTTCTTTTCTACTCGCTCTTTGCATGGGACTAAGCCCTATCCCGCATACTTGCATGAGGCTAATCCCTACCTCCATATTTGCATGAGGCTAATCCCTGTCTCTGCAGCTGTAGGAGGCTAATCCTTGCCTCCCTATTTGCATGAGGCTAATCCTTGCCTCCATATCTGCATGAGGCAAATCCTTGCCTCCATATTTGCATGAGGCTAATCTTTGCCTCCATACCTGCATGAGGCTAATCCCTACCTCCATATCCACATGAGGCTAATCCCTACCTCCATACCTGCATGAGGCTAATCCTTGCCTCCTTATTTGCATGAGGCTAATCCCTGACTCCATATCTGCATGGTGATAATCCCTGCCTCCGTACCTGCATGAGGCTAAGCCTTGCTTCCATATCCGCATGAGGCTAATCCCTGCCTCCACACTTGCATGAGGCTAATCCCTGCCTACATATTTTCAGTGAGGCTAATCCCTGCCTTCATATTTGCATGAGGCTAATCCTTGCCTCCACCCTTGCATGAGGCTAATACCTGCCTCCATACCTGCATGAGGCTAATCCTTGCCTCCCTATTTGCATGAGGCTAATACCTGCCTCCATATTTACATGAGGCTAATCCTTGCCTCCATATCTGCATTAGGCTAATCCCTTCCTCCATATTCGCATGAGTCTAATCCTTGCCTCCGTATTTGCATGAGGTTAATCCCTTCCTTCACATCTGCATGAGGCTAATCCTTGCCTCCGCGTTTGTGTGGGACTAAGCATTGTCCCCCATCAAATAAATATTGCTCTATTCTAAGTACTATCTACTTACTTTTCAATCGGTCTAAGCTCTGCCTTCATTTCACAAGACTAAGCCTCGCCTTGTTAATATCATATTATTGCATCCCATGGGATGAAATATCGCCAATCTATCCAATGGCATTATAGTCTAAAAGTCATCATCCTCATAGCCAGAAGACACCAAGCCATGGCAGGAGGATCCCTCAAATTTGCATATCATTATTCAAAGGTGTCATGGTTCGGAGGCACCATCTGCATGGGCCGAAAACATCATTTCATGGCCTGCGAATCCCTCACTAAACAATTCATGGCCTAGGATATCATGGTCTGACGACTTCATCCTTAAATTGTCCAAAGACAACTTTTATGGTCTAAAGGGAATCTGCATCATGTTTAAAATTTTCGCACAAATACATGTTTCTAGCATCTCTTTATCTGCAGGTGACCAGCAAGCAACCGTTATCCTAGCCGGAGCGACCTCACTCCAATTCCTTCAAATTACCTCAAACCTAACCGTTCACCATAACCGGTCTTGCATCTCGTGTCCGTTCTTGTAACGACTTCATCGGTATATTCCGCCAATGAACCCAGAACTACACATGGTCTGATTCCTGTAAAACCAGGAATATGTTGGCAACTCAAGACCAAAGTCTGGCCTCTATCTTTCAAAACACCCCATTCAGTCAAAATGAGCCATCATTTCTTTACCCGAAAACTATTTCATCCTTTCCGGGTAAAGAAGGACAGCTGTTGATACCCAAGTTTTCCTCACATATTTAAAACACATATATATATACTTCAAAATAGTATATATGCAGTTATAAGCATGCATACGTATTTTTACAATTTTTTTCATAGTTGTAAAAGCTTCAAATCAATTTATTTCTTCTCTTATATTATATAAATATCCTTCAAATTACTTTTGTGATGATTTATAATCTAAAATTATTATTTATGCCAAAATAGTCTTTAAATATTTTTAGTGCATTTTTTGTAATTATATTTATATTTTTAGGCTAAATTGCACATCTTTGCAATAATAGTCCATACTAATGTATAATTACATTATTTATGCATAAAAGGATCTTTCCTATTTTTAAAATGTTAAATAACTATTTAAATCATTTTAGTACACAAAGATATTTTTGGTACTCATTTATTATTTTTATAAATTATTTACTTATTAAAATTGGCTATTTAAAATCTGACTTTATTTTACATTCAATTCCAATCCTAAATTGGACCCAACACTCAACCCAATTTTAAACCCAAAATATACCCAGCCCAATACCCATCTGCCCCAACCCAATACCCGGCCAAATCCTGGTCGTTGATCGTTTTGATCAACGGTCCAGGTTTCCCGCTTCCTAAATTAAACCTAATGACCCCCCCCCCCCCAAAAAACCTTCTCATTTCCCTCACCTCTCACGCCTTCACCTAATCCTCTCCTCTCTCAAATGCTCTCAAACCTAACCCTAATCGGACCTCGTTGTCACTCATTTATGGCCATCTATGGTGGTTTCTCGCCACCCCCAGGCTTCTAAAGGCCTCTCTTGTACTGGTATCACCATCTCTAGGGTCCTCAAGGGACCAAGGTTAGTTTGCTTGAATCTATGGCCACTTATCGCCTATTTCAGGCTGTCCCGATTTGATTTCGAGTAAGATCTTCTTATATCTATGGGTTTCTAGGCTTGCTTCTTCATCTCTGTAATTGTTCTTCTCGAAACAATAATTTCTTTCTTCTGAACTTCTTAGATATGTACAGATCTGAGATGGTTTGGACCTATTTCATATATTTTTTAACAAAACCTTCTGATTTTTACAAGGATCTTCTGATTTTCGAATAGGTTTTCCATTTCCCTAAACTAGGGTTTCCCGAAAATTTCTTTTCCAAAATGTTTGATAGTTTTGAGTGTTTGATCTTCTGCTTCTTATGTGTTTTGACTGATTTCGTAAGGTTTGCTCTAACCCTAACTTGTTTATACTAAAAACTCTAATTCTTTTGACATTCTTTGTTTGGTTTCTGAGTACTTGTGTATTGACTTTGTTCTTGCTTTGGTTTTTGTGATTTTTCTTTAGCCATTTAGATGTCTCATGGTTTTCTTATCTTAATATGCCTCTACTGAGTTTCTTATTTCAACTTTTCTACTGATTCTATATGTTCATTCTGACTATTAATGTTAAGACTATATTTTCTCCTTAAATCAGGGTTGTGTTGAATTTTGATTTACCAATTTGCTTCGTTAAAGACTATGTGTCGAATCCTGACTATTCATTTCTTGCCTTACTTTGTCTGTGAGACTTGCTGACTTTTTACATATTTTTCTCTTTGATTGAACCCTTGACTATTCTGAAATTCTTATTTTTCTGTTTTGATTTGAACTTTTTCCTTAATAAAACCTTTGATTCTTACTTCTCTACTCGGATTGATTGAACTTCTTGCCTTAATTAGTTTTCCTTAAATTATTTGTTATTTGTTGATTCTTACTGATTGTTTCCTTAATTGAAACTCCTATTCATTCACCCCTAATTACCTACTTTATATCCAAGTCTTACTTGATTCCCTTCCTTAAATATCTGCCTTGCTTTACCATTGATTGATTATCCCTTGATTAAGGGAAAGACTTACTGATTTTACGTGTGACTGGTTCTATGAATTTCCCTAATTAATACATAATTGATCCCTTACCTTATTTTATTTAACTCTTGATTACAATATAAACTCCCTCTTATTTTAATTTCTGGACATGAACAATAGTTCAAAAACTACCACTTTTACACTCTAAAAAGGCTCTCTCTTCTTTCTTTGCTACTTGTGATCTCTGTTGTTCTAGCCGGTTGCAAGCCAAGGCTGGAAATTGCACAATACCTTTCTCACATCTTGTGTTTTTTTCATTCCTTAACTAGGTATGCTTCTGATTAATTTTAAGAATCAAAACCTATGTGTTTACTTACTGCTTTAGTCCATATGGACTGAGTCCATTCTTGCTTCTGTTTACTATTTACCCAGCATGCCTAATACTGCCTATTCAAACCTGTGATTAGCATGTTTCCACTTTACTTGCTTATTTGCAATCTTGTTTCACATGTCTACATATGTAACTAGCCTGTTTGACTGACTACTGTCTGTCTAGCATGCCTAAACTCTGCTTCTATGTAATTAGCATGCCTTAACTTGTTATATTTACCCAGCATGATCAATTAAGCCATTTACTGTTCTGCCTCACTCTTTCTAAGTTAATTACTCTCCATAGAATGGTTTCAACATGTTTTCTGCTGTGATCTTTGCTGCATGACCTGCATTCCAGTTCTGTGGAACCCCTTTAAGAGTTCTATTACGGTGTATCCTCTGTGTTCTTAACCCCTTTTTCCTTGTGTGATAGTTATTTGCCAAAGTACTTCCTAAAACTGTTTGTTTTATGACTTATGTTCTGATTGCAAATTGTTCCTTTACACTTTCCCAAACTGTTTTATCACTAATGATTTTCAGAATTTCTTTTCAATCCTAAGACCATTCTTTTAAACTCTGTCAAACCATTATGCACTTTCACTTACTCCTAGAATACTAGGTCCTGCCTCTCTGGTATGTATACTGCTTAGAGACCCTTGAGATCTCTTTGAACTATGGCATATCAGGGCTGGCATTTCCACACTGCATAATAATCAGTTATTACTTGGGAAAGGTCTAGGTGTGAGCACTGGTCGGGATCCTTGAGGTTCTTAGGGAACTCTGACATACCTAGACATGAAATTGGCTATGGAATTTTGGGCATTTGAGACTACTGGAGTCTTGGAAATCATTTTGGGCCTACTTCAGGCTCCCTATAACTTAATTTCTTTTCTGTTTATGTAATTCATTCAATTCTTGGTCTATAATAATTAATTGTAAACAAACAGTGGGGTGATTAGTAAAAAGAGAGGGTAGTTGTATATTATGGGTAAAATTGGGTAGATACCATGCCTATAGGGTCCTTATCGGTTCAAATTGTTTAATTGGAAATCATGCTTATAGGACTTAAAATCAGTTTAGTTAGAAATTCAGTTTAATTCATGTTTATTCTGAATCGGTTTAAGTAACTAATATGTCCGCTCTTTAATAAGTTTTCAACGCTGCCCTAAATAATATTGCTAGAAAGCATGCCTATAGGATCCCCAAATTGCCCGTTTAAAAATTATTTACTATTTTACTGCATTCGTAATCAGTAATAGATACCATGCTCATAGGACATCACTGTTATACGCCTAAGCAAGCCTATAGGACGATTAAAAATCCTGCAACTGTATAACTATTTTTTGTTATTTGTGACTGCTCATGTTCAAACAGATCTAAAATCAGTAGGCAAGCTGAATAGGTCTTTGACAGTTTGGTCCTAATTCAATACTGTAAAATCTCTGCTCACCTAGATATCATGTTCTAAGGTTTTCTCCAAAATTTTTGAAACTGTTGTTTGAGACGTGCACTTATTTGTTATGTTTGTGGAGGTAAATGTGAGCCTTTAATTGTTCTCTTAAATGTCGTCCTAATTGTTTTGATTGACACTTAGACTTTTCTTCTTTAAATACCTTAGGATGGTCCAGAACTACCTAAATTAGAGGTTCTAAAAACCTTCAGGGCCACAAGAAAAGGACGGGTAATGCACGCATAAGATATCTCTCAAGGTTGCTAGAACGCTTTAGGCTATGACCAAGGTGAGGGAATTGGGTAGTAAGGATATGATGACTACGCGCTAATGTCATGTGTAACCCCTCATTGAGGAGTGATTACCGGGCATTTGTGGGTATGATCTTGTAGGCTAACCAACCTAGGACCCCTCTTTCCTTACTCTCGTTGTTTAAATAAATTTACTTTTCTTTATATATGTGCAACTTGTTTAAACCCTTCTCCCTTGTTTCATTACTTGAATCATACATGTGCTTGGAATATCAAAACATGCCTTTACTTGCGAGTATGTGTTAAAGCTGTTTATTTGTTAAACTGACTAATTCACATAGTTTAAGTTCGGCTAGGACACATCGTTGTGGACCGCGAGGGGTGCCTAACACCTTCCCCTCAAGGTTATTTCGAGCTCTTACCCTAAATCTCTGGTAATGCAAACTAGTCCATGAGTTAATCACTCTAAGGTGCCCTAATGCACCATAATCCGTTAGATAACAATTCTTCAAATACACAATTCTCAAAAGGAAATGAGTTATTTCCCCCATGAATATCGAAACCCGGACTTCCCTATCAAAAAGGGAAAAAAGGGGGTGCGACACTTACAACATTTTCCTATTGAGACCCGCTATCACGAAGTGATTTCCTTGCAATAAAGTAGACATTCAAGGGTAATTCCCTCAAGTACTCGGGGCTTATTGTAGGGAACCTCAGATACTGTTGAATTGCTCTAAGTTAACACGAATAATGGTTGCCTTGTTAAAAACCTCGCCGGAAAATCCCATTTGGGACAAAAACCAGTCTAAGGGAAAAAGAGTGCAATGCGTGCTTTAAGATTCAAAGCTTCGTGCCGATCCTTGTCGAAGGCTTGCAAGTGTTAGTCAAAAAAATAGAATGGATTGGGGTCGTATCTTTATTCGGATTTTGGATATTTAACATGATCTTCCTCGACATCAAGCCCCTAAGAATTTTGACCTCGATCGTTTCTTCTTTCATTTCGTGCGAAGCTTTGTCCAGACTCGCCACCTCTACGGTCTCCGTTATATGGTTGATATAGATCTCTATTCGACCTTGGCTCCCGATCGATGTCCCTTTTGATCCTATCCATGGTCTTGATAGGATAAACGGACTTCGAAATAGTCCCCAATTGATCATCCTCGACCCTAATTTTTGACTGATACCAATTATATACGTCGGCCCAAGTGACAGCCGGGTACTCGAGTAAACTTTGCTTCAAGTGCTATGAAGCTATGGAACTCCGAGTGTTGATACCTTAAGTGAAAGCTTGAACAACCCAGTCATCGGTGACCGGAGGCAAATCCATTCTCTCTGCTTGGAACCGAGATACGAATTCCCTGAGCATCTCGTTATCTTTATGCCTTACCTTGAAAAGGTATGACTTCCTCATTGCAATTTTAATGGCTCCAGCGTGTGCTCTTACAAAAGAATCTGCAAGCATAGCAAATGAATCAATAGAATTAGGGGGTAAGTTATGATACCATATTAAGGCACCCTTCGATAGAGTCTCCCCGAACTTCTTCAGTAGTACAGATTCAATTTCATCATCTTCCAAGTCGTTTCCTTTGATAGCTCACGTATACGAGGTGACGTGTTCATTCGGATCGGTCGTCCTGTTATACTTGGAAATCTCAGGCATACGAAACTTCTTGGGGATTGGCTTCGGAGCCGCACTATGGGGGAAGTGTCTTTGCACAAACTTTTTGGAATCTAGTCCTTCCTATATCGGTGGTGCCCATGGTATTTGGTCAACTCGGGAGTTGTATGTTTCCACTTTTTTTTCATTATCCTCAATCTTTTTCTCTCCCAACTTGATTCTTTTGGTGAGATCCTCGAGCATCTCATAATCGTGGGATCAGTCCCTGACCCATTACCGTTCGATATTTCTGGCGCCGGCTTAGTTCGACGAGTGATTTCTGGTTGGACCGCACTTGGAGTTTTATGTTGTCTTTGAAGCTGAGCTATAGCAACCTGTTGAGCCTGTAGCATCTCGAATATTACCTAGAGAATAACTCCACTGTCTCCTATACCCTGTGTTCCTTGGCCACCAGATCGGGCTTCCCTACGTACACTTCCTCCAGTCTGCACCTAAGTCCGCATTCAAAGTAATGTGTGAACTAACATTGACTGGTTCTACAATCGGCACTTCCCATGGTTAATCGATGGTACACCGGCTCCAGGAGCAGCTATATTTTTGTTTTCCCTGTGAAATCCAAGATCGTCATCGCCATGTACGGGTGAGTTTTGTAAGTTTGACATGTTTTAACATGAGAACAAAAATTCTTGGCAAGAACAAGTGTGAAAATAACGTATGTTATCAGAATCAGTACTAAAATAATCACTATTATCTTTAGCCCCACGGTGGGCGCCAAACTGTTTACCCCTAAAATCCGAGTAATAATTAAGCTTGTTTTATGGTTTTAAAGATATGTGATTTAATCAAATACTAATTGATAAACAAGGAATCTAATGTGCAAATTTAAGAGTAAGGCAAGTCAAACCAATCGTATATGCAGACCTCGACCTCGAGCAGGGGCGACCTCGAAGTAAATAACAAGAACAACAAGAACAATAAAATAATAATAGGATGATTTAGATGAACAGTAGGCAAGAAAGTGAAAATGTATATTCTCTTCTCAATTATTGATGATCTTTATAAATGATTGAGTTCCCTTTTATATAGTTGGGGAATCCTCAATAGGATACAACTCTAATTGTAGTAGGGAATCTTTTTATTATACAACTGTCTAACTGCCTAGTACAAATCTGTTCCGGAATTTATGTCGTGATCCTAGGGCCACTGTGGGAATCTTCCTCTTTCTGTCATGAGACCATAACGGTATTATCTCGAGATCGTTCATACTTGGCCTCGGTGTTCATCGAGCACTTCGATCTTCGAAGCTTGTACTTTGCCATCAGACTCGCGCCTGGCCTTTTTCGATCTCGCTCTTGAAGTGACCCTCGAGCCCACGAAATCGGGTAGCCCCGATTTCTACCGTATACAAAGGATTATGTCACGACCTGGAATTCTTACCGTCGTGACCATGATGGTGCCTAACATTTCACTTGCTAGGCAAGCCAATGTTAGAATATATTATCCTTTTTTTAAAAATAGTTGAGTTAACTAATGAGAAATAGCTGAAATAAAATAAGTTTTAAATGCGAAAGCTAAAACTGCCAAACGTCGCTACAAATCCCTGAACCCGGTGTCATAAGTGCACGAGCTACCAGAGTAATACATACAAGGGTTTGAAAGAAATACAAAGCTGTCTTAATGAAAGTACACAACTAAATAGAAAGGGGAAGGGGACTCCAGGAGCTGCGGGCGCTGAGTAGTTGTACCTCAAGTCTCCGCAACTGTCTAATTCGAGCACGCTAATAACCGCTGCTGGGACCGACTCCAAAATCTACACAAGAAGTGCAAAGTGTAGTATGAGTACAACCAACCCTATGTACTCTGTAAGTGTCGAGCCTAATCTCGATGAAGTAGTAACGAGGCTAAGACGGGTCAATCACACTACAATCTGTACGAAGTAAATAATAATGACAGAAAGTAAAAATACGGAACAGGATAAAACGGTCAACTGAAAATAGTAACTACGGCTTCAAGAAATAAATCAGTGTCATCCAAAACTACCAATCTTCGGCATTTAAAATGAGAATACCGAAAATCAAACACAACTCAAGAAATGGAAACACATAGGTTGTTGCGGCGCACAACCCAATCCTACCATATATCAACATCAGTATCATAATCTACCCTTATTTCACCATATCAATCCACCCTTATTTCACCATATCAATATACCCTTATTCCATTTATTGCAGCGTGCAACTCGATCCCACCGCATCAATACAAGTTTATCCTTATTTCACTATATCATTCCACCCTTATTCCACCTATTGCGGTGTACAACCCGATCCCACCATATCAGTACAGATATTCAATGTTCACAGTCAAATTAACAATTCAAACTGCGAAACCTTTACGATCAATAAATACTAAACTGAACCAGAAAGGAAAACCTTGTACAACACAGGAATCTCCATAAGTGATACTACTCAGCGAGACCAATTCAGTAATTGACAATTAAAAAGTGCTAGTAAGTCAATTTAGTCAAATAGCAGGAAATCATGAAACTATGAGATGGTCTAACATCATTATCAGGAGAAGACATTGATTAACAGGTAGCAGTTAAGCATGGAAAGCATTTAGAGCATATAACAGTTAAGACAGTGAAAGAGACAATTACGGAGAAGCGGAAAATCAAGAAAAACAGATAATTCGGCGGCATATAAGCACTCATCACCTCGCATATACGCCGCTCACATGAAATTCACATAGCACATAGTCTGAGGGTTCCTAATTCCCTCAAGTCAAAGTTAACCACGACACTTACCTCACTTCATAGTCAATTCAAAGCTCTACCGGGGCATTTCCCTTATTCCACCTATTGCGGTGTACAACCCGATCCCACCATATCAGTACAGATATTCAATGTTCACAGTCAAATTAACAATTCAAACTGCGAAACCTTTACGATCAATAAATACTAAACTGAACCAGAAAGGAAAACCTTGTACAACACAGGAATCTCCATAAGTGATACTACTCATCGAGACCAATTCAGTAATTGACAATTAAAAAGTGCTAGTAAGTCAATTTAGTCAAATAGCAGGAAATCATGAAACTATGAGATGGTCTAACATCATTATCAGGAGAAGACATTGATTAACAGGTAGCAGTTAAGCATGGAAAGCATTTAGAGCATATAACAGTTAAGACAGTGAAAGAGACAATTACGGAGAAGCGGAAAATCAAGAAAAACAGATAATTCGGCGGCATATAAGCACTCATCACCTCGCATATACGCCGCTCACATGAAATTCACATAGCACATAGTCTGAGGGTTCCTAATTCCCTCAAATCAAAGTTAACCACGACACTTACCTCACTTCATAGTCAATTCAAAGCTCTACCGGGGCCTTTCCCTTAGAATCCGCGTCCAAACCACTCGTATCTAACCACAACTGACTCAATAATATCAAATATTGCTAAAGGAATCAATTAAAATGCATAAATTTAGAATTCCCAAACTTTCCCCCAAAAAGTCAAAAATTGATCCCAGACCCGGTTGGTCAATACCCGAAGTTCGGATCAAAATCCATTTACTCATTTACCCCCAAATCCCGATTATGTACTTAGTTTCGAAATCTGACCCCAATTTGAGGTCTAAATCCCCAATTTTCAAAAATCCCTAATTCTATCCAAACCCCCAATTTCCACCATGAAATCACAAGATTTTAGGTTAAAATCTTAGGAAAAGTAGTGAAAGAAAATGGGTTAGAATCATTTACCAATGAATTGGGAAAGAAAGAGTCTTGGAAAATCGTCTCTAGAGTTTTTTGTATTGAAAATTTGAAGAATGAGTGAAAATTCCGTTTTCTAGCTATTTGGTCAGTTGCAGGTATCACATTTGCGACCTGGGGTGCACAAATGCGAACCCGCAAATGCGACCAAATCTTCGCAAATGCGAAGAGTGACCTATGTCTGCTGCCTTCACAAATGTGAACCAGTGTTCGCAAATGCGGACTGTGAGAATCGCAAATGCGACCCAAAATTTTGCAAATGCGAAGGTCCACCCCCCAGCCCACTGCTCGCAAATGCGACGGTCTCTTTGCAAATGAGAGGCTCGCATTTGCGAGCCAGACCTCGCAAATGCGAAGTCTGCAAATCTGATACACCAGCTATGATTTTCTAAGTTCAAACCACTCTGTGGTCTATCTAAAAAAAAACCTGAGCCCTAGGGGCTCCAAACCAAAAATGCACACAAGTCCT
Organism: Nicotiana tabacum; assembly: GCF_000715075.1. Classification (NCBI taxonomy): domain Eukaryota; kingdom Viridiplantae; phylum Streptophyta; class Magnoliopsida; order Solanales; family Solanaceae; genus Nicotiana; species Nicotiana tabacum. The sequence continues at coordinate 172,361,119 of NC_134082.1, read as the reverse complement.
AAAATATCATACGAACTTGCTCGCACTATTAAATCGTCAAAATAACACCTAGAACTACAAATTGAACACCAAATCAAATGAAATTTTCAAGAAAACTTTAAAACTTCTATTTTCACAACCGAACATCTGAATCACGTCAAACTAACTCCATTTCGCACCAAATTTCACAGACAAGTCATAAATATTATAATAGACCTGTATCGGGCTCTAAAACCAAAATACGGATCTGATATCAACAAGACCAAATATTATTCAATTCTTAAAAATCATTAAACTTTCAAACTTTTAATTTTCAATAAAAATTAGTAACTCGAGCTAGGGACCTCCGAATTCGATTTCGGGTATACGCCCAGGTCCCAAATTACAATCGAACCCACCGGGACAGTCAAAATACGAATCCGGGTTCGTTTGCTCAAAATATTGACCAAAGTCAACTCAAATGAATTTTTAAATTCTTATTTTTATCAGTTTTTAATATATAAGCCTTCCAGATTAGCATCCGGACTTTGCACGCAAATCGTGAAAGATTAAAATAAGGTTCTTAAGGCTTCGAAACACAAAATTTGGTTCTAAAACATAAGATGACCTATCATCATACCACTTATTGAATGTTTATGCAATAGTTTAATGGCAAGAAAGGGAGAAGGAAGAGTATGGCAATATATAGTTCAATAGTGACATAGTTTTTAACATAGGAATGGATTAATAGAATTATTCAGCAGCATGCTGGTATGATTGAAGTTGTTTTCAAAAAAATATTTCTATTATTCACGAGAAAATTATTTTCTAGTGTTTATTATCAAAAGAATATTTTTCAAAGAGAACATTTCACCTCTGGACTTGTCGTTTTCCCTAGTATTGATGCATTCGGAAGGTAACCAAATCAAGTGAATTCCTCAGGTAAATCATTTATAAGGAGTTAAGTCAGAAATTACAAAAACTCCGACATTTAGCTCAAAGGATCTTGTATCATGACTTTGATACCATGAGGGAATCATACAAGGATTATCTCTTTGAATCAAAGGGATCTTGTCACAAAAACTTTTGTTTGGCTCATTTTCCGTAGAGGCTACCTAGTAAGGGCATATTTGTACTTCTGGTATCTTGGTGTGTCATAATTATAAATACCTACTTTATATAAATTCTTTTTCCTTAGAAAATAAATTTGGATGAACAAATCTTCGTGGGAGCTTAGAATATCTTAGTTCTTCTTTGCAGTTTTAGTCACTTTAGTTAATGTAAGTTTGTAGTATTAGTCCCTTTTCCAATTTTTTTCTTACCCCAGTTTATTTCCTTTGTAACAGTAGTATTATAGTTTGTTACCTTCAGGTATTCTAACTAGTTTGTGCTTTATTTTCATTTGAAAGTTAATTTTTCCATTAAAGTTGTTTTTATTTCCTTTGAATTTCTTCTTTCTTTATCTTTTAGCTTCTGAATTTGCATCACTTACTATATCTTAATTCTTAATATTTAATTTCATGTCATTTTGCTCCAACCAATATTACTCAAAACTTCATCAAAACACCATCAGGTTTACTAATATTATTATTAATCTTTAATACTTAGAAATTTTTTTGAAAAGCAATTTTCTTGAAAAGTGAATTCGTGGGGGGTGGGCTTCTGATAGCATGATCATCTTTGAACTATTAAAATATTTGCTGGAAAGGTTTTGGACTTAATCAAACAAAAAATGATTCTTTATTCATCCGAATTTGACCTTAGCCTGCAGGCTGATTCTTTTTGAAGAAAAAAAAAATACACGTACTATTACAGACTGACTCATTCTTCTCAATGTCCTGACAGATATCTACCTTCATTTCAATCCACATTACGACTTGCGTCGACTAGTTCAATGCAAATTCCAAAAACCACTACCAAAATACAATTTAATTTTCTTTTGAAGAACAGGATTAGATTTGCTCCTAAGATCCTATTTGGATTGCAACTTCAAGCTCAACAATGCGAGTCAAGAAGCTAAAAAATGGATCAAAACGATAACTTTGCTTTCTTTTTGAAATTTTGTAGTGGGAAAAAGAAAGAAAAAACGAGGAGTGAAAATTTCAATTTAGATTTTAGTTTTAGCCTTTGTTTTGTTGTTTAACAGAGGAAGCA